>NC_031498.1:704086-748015 GCF_000237925.1 Schistosoma mansoni | reverse complement strand
CCAGGGTTTTCAGGTCTTTTATTGATCATTTAACTTTTAAATCACTGTCATATAGTATGAGTTTTTTCAAAAAGAAATTTGTGACTGGAAGGCAAGATTATTAAAAGCCAACAAATTTTACTGATTGACAAAGTTTCAGCTGGTAATTCGCTTAAGTAATATATCGGGTAAGTTATTATAAGACCAGAGAGAACACATCCTATAGAAAGGCCAAAGAGAAAGTAAAGGATACAGGTTTGAGACGTTTCCAGTGAGTGAATTACTTACCCAGTCAACACTGCCACATACATGCCTCTGTCTGAATCAATCTTGTAAAGTATAGCATACATTTGACTATTCTGCAACAGTATTCGATTGCAGTCACTAATGGTTATTACAAATTCTTTCTTATCCCCATATGAATATTTAGGTTGATCAAGTGTTGAAGTATACATTCGTAATTGAATCAAAACAGACAGAACACATAACATTAAGACAATCATTCCATAAAGTAATAGGAGTAAAGTTTAAATGCAAATTCACTGAAGGTCTTAGATTCAATTACTGGTTGGAGATTTGTGGATAGGTTTTTCTGCAGAGTTCCATACTAGGATAAAACGTTTTTCCAGGTTCTCAATGGATATGTGACTTCGATCGATTCATGGGTTTCATAGAATTCAACAATCTCCATTACCTTATATTGTGAAATTTAAGTGTTCAAGAGAGAGAGAGAGAGAGTCCTGTTTACACATATTGCTAAAAACTACAGACTCAAGTTAAAAAACAATGACAAATTAACCATCAAAAAAGATTACTTCGAAGAAATAGAATGTTGAAGTAAACCAATTAAGTTTGAGCATACACATTAGAAAATGTTTCTGATATGGCGAATAACAGCTTAATCAACTGAAATAAGGATTACAAATGAAACTGATACTTTTTCCAATAGTATGTGACATGTATTCATCAGATCTTAAGAAGGATTATAGATGAGTAATTGTAAATGTGTTTATATGGTAAGTTACTCAATCATTGTCGTTAAACACACCTCATTTCAATTTATACTAATTCGGTTGTCAGTCTAACTATAAATAAACCATAAAAAAGTGGTATATACCTAAGTCATTTTGATTTATTTTGGGAGTCAACTAATCCTCATCACCAGTCTTTTGCACTTTGAGACTCTTGTGTTCAAGTTGCCTTGTTGACTCAGTTTGGGGTCATTAGAAGGAGCTTGGAAGTTGAATCAATTGTCCAATGAACAAAACTGATCGGTTTCTGCGTAATGTTGGTCAAAACCAATGTTATATATATAAGTTAAGATTTTAATTTGGCATCAGTGAATAGTCATAGAAGTTGCTTTCTAGTTTTATCCAGTTGTTGTTCATTCTTATCATGTCTGTCTGCATTTATCGGCGTAATGTGTTCTTTGGTCTTCCTCTCCTCCTTTGGCTTTCAGGATTGCATGTGAGGGCTTGTCTTGTGATGCAGTTGGGTGCTTTCTTCAATGGGTGTCCTATCCACTTCCACCGCTTCTTCCTGAATTTTTCCTACATTGGAATCTGGTTTGTTCTCTCTTATAGTAGGTTGTTGCTGATAGTGTCTGGCCAACGGATCCGTAGTATTTTGGGTAGAAAACTGTTGATAAACACTTGCATCTTCTGGATGATGGCCTTCGTAGTTCTCCAATTTTCCGTCCCATACAGTAGAACTGTCTGGACATTTGTATTGAAAATCCTGACTTTAGTTGGTTGGCAGTTGTTTATGGTTTGTATTGACTTACGTATAAATGAAAACGAACTGTCAATTAACCTAATAATACCAAAAGCAAATACCTGGGCTGCAATTATTAGAAATTATTTCAACATGTATTTGCTTTCGGAATTTGAAAATTTGAATATTAGACATTACGAATATAAAGTAAATGTATGATAACTTTTTTTTGAGTATGATTGATTTAATTTTACAAAGAAGATAACTGAAACGTACAGTGTTGAATTTATAGACGGAAAATATTTATAAGTAAAGATGGATAATGGCTAGCAGTACAATTCAGGACGTGCGTTTCGTGCTGTTTGGGACTTGTCAGCTGGATGTACCTGCATCTCAGAGTTGATGTTCATTCTGAGACTCGAACCCAGTACTGTTCACTTCGGACGCCATCATGATATCCACTTAGTTACTGAGTCCTGATAGACACTTGCTTATGCAATAGAATGAAGTTTAAATTCACTTGGTATAGTTTACTTGATTCTTCTTATTGATGTTTAGGACTGCAATTGATTCTGAACAGTTCTTCAACTAGTGTTAACAAGTAAACAGGGGCAAATCAAATGGGTTATTCCATTTTACCGTCAAAAATTTGTACAAACCTAATGAAAACTTTCAATTTATAGTCAAGAGTTGAATCTCTTGAAATATGCATCTAAACTCATAACTAGAAATAACGATAGCAATAGGAATAAATCAAAGTTTACTTTTACTATTACATTAGAATGAATGGTTAGGTGTCAGCGTAAATTCCATGAGGTTAGTCATTTATTGCAGATAAATTCGAGATTATTCACTGTAAGTGCTTAGCAACTCTTTTGTTCTATTGTGAAACTCTTCAGTCATGTACACTTAGACTACCTATGCAGTGAACGAATTCAGAATATTCAGATCCATTATCTTTATTAGCTTATCTTCTGGAAAATTTGATTACTTTATATGCTCATCAATCACAGAATGTTTCCCAATCTTCCTTAAAGTTTTTGTTTCTTTTCAAATGATGTAATTTGTTTAACAGAGTTTACTTTTCAGTAGTATGATATTTTCATATTCAAAAAAAGGGGGAATTTTTTTTGAAAAAAAAGTATCCATAAAGTATCACATGAATCAATTCGATGATATTCTCAATGAAAAAGCATAGCAACACATTTCTAACAAGGTGATATGATGAGTATTCATTTCTAACATTCAAGTTATTACAAGTGGGGGAAAAAAGAAAGACTAATCAATAAATTGTACTTTGGTTGTATAAAAATTGTCTGAATAATTTTGTCTGCTTATTTTGCCTTTCTCAACATGTTTAGTAGGTTACTACAGCTTATGAATTGTTTTGTTTTTTTTTGTTTTTTTTTTACTTTACACTGATTTATTATTCCCTTCTATTCTATTCTATCATAGGGTATTATTATCCTTATAATCAGTTTACATCAGAATCTTTTTTTCTTTATTTTTCAATTAAGCTGCATACATTTGTGTATAAATACATACATTCACCTTTCCAACATGCATACATACATATACATAATCCTATATGATAATATACAATCTTATGTAAACAAAAACATGTATCTGTATATCTCATTTCCATCTAGCATATCTGGTCTACCCACCACCACTTCATCCTCTTCCCCCCCTCCATACTCCATTACAAAAGAATACATAGAGATTAGTTAGACTGGATACTAACAAAATAGAACAAATGATGAGATAAGTAAATGATGAAGAGTAAGTGTGAAAATTTGTTAAGTTTCTTTTTTCTGACATTCTGTATAATATCAGAAGAGGTTTTGTGGAGATTTAGTATTTTCATAGTTGAAAGTGTGAGACTGGTAAGTCCTGGGTTCGAATCTCGTGAGACGAGGTCGTGGATGCTCACTGCTGAAGAGTCCCACAATAGGATGAAACGGCCATCCAGTGCTTCCAGTTTTTCCCTGGTGGTCTAGATTCAATTGACTCATGATTTCAACTATGAAAATTAATCTAATAGTTGGATATATGAGTCAATTGAAACTAGATTACCGTGAAAAATCTGAAAGCACTGGATGGATGTTTCGTCCTAGTGAATTGACTCAATGAAAAAGAAATACTTTCAGATAATTTTAATGAATTTTGTTTTATGTCATGAAGTGTTAAAAATAATTCTGGATGAAGAAACCGGAGCTATGCGTACAGAAGAAATATCTCCAACCCCTGCTCCTCCCTTGGCCAACCACAAGGCCAATTAATCAACAGTAATCTTAGCTATTGGATGACCTAATTTGACTATGTACTTACGACCTTTCGTAGTCAAATGTAATTGTCTCTCTTATCTTTATTCACAAATCTTTGTATTATTATTGTTATTATTATTATTGGTTAAACATCATTTTTAATCTCTCTATACATGATTCATTCACTTCGCATTGATCCCTCCTTATTACGTCTTACTAATTTTTACACAATTTATTTTTCCACTTGATCTAATTGTAATTGCATCATCATATCTCTCACACCCTATCTGACCCATATTTATTCTGATCACAGATCTTAAATTTTCACTTAGCATATATACAGATTGAAGTTAACATTTTATATGAGTCAACATTAACAATTTTATTCTATTTGAATTCACTTAGTATTGCACAAGCAAGTGGCTATCGGGACTCAGTAGCTGAGTGGATAACGCGATGGCGTTTGAAGTGAAAGGTACTGGGTTCGAGTCCCAGAGTGAACATCAACTCTGAAATGTACGTACATCCATCTGACGAGTCCCAAATAGGACAAAACGCGCGTCCTGGGTTACGCTGCTAGCCACTATCCATCTTCGTTTTATTCTATTTGGTTTGACAATCCTAAATTAATAGATATTGATTCTAACTCATAGAATCTCTTTTATTTTTTTGTTTTTCCTGATGAAGTTAGGCTTTAGTATCAGTTCTCTTTTTGAGGAGATAGGATATGTGAATATGTAGTGTATTCGATTGTCAATATTTAATATGAGTGTAATAACTACAAATTTTACATAAGAACTTTCGTCTAAATTAGAGCGAACAGTTTCATAGTATTTAGGCGCCGAGTTAATGTAATACATTAAATAGGAATAATATGTTTGTACAATCTTAGCTAATGAATTTGAAGTAAATCCAACGTTTCGCCTGGCAATCTGATCGAAGCTAGACCATCAAGGAAAACCTGAAAGCACTGGACAGCTGTTTCGTCCTATTATGGGACTCCTCAGCAGTGCGCACCCACTATGAAAATACTAAATATCCACAAAACCCTTTCTGAAAACAAATCAATATGATGATCATAATGACGATGATTCTTAATGATAATGACTTATCAGAAGAAAGTAAAGTGAGATAAAAGATTTTCTTCAGTATTATGAATAAAAAGAGGAACATATTGAATTTCTAGATTTCGTGATATAGGCAAATGTTTTTTTTTGCTTTTCAAAATTCTACCACCAATGAATAAAAAACAAAAACAGTATAAAATGTTCGTGACTTATGAGTAAAGAACATTCTGATTTTTCTTTTCTAATATCCCCTTTTAAATAAAGATGGTAACATGGTCATTAGTGTTGCTTGAAATTGAGTAAATTAGATTGATAATGAATTTTGTAGAATGTATTCAGCAATGAGTGAAATTCGAGAATGATACTGAAATCAAATATGGACTAGAAATTTTATAATAATCAGTGAATAGTATGTTAAATCGTTGGGATCGATCAAAAGGGGAACCCTATTTGGTAAGAGTTTCGTAATCTTTGGCACCCACTAATGGGGTGTACATATAACCTTGAAGGAGTTATACTCCATGTGGGATTCAAACCTGAATTCCTCAAATTCCTTACCTGAAACTGTTATGTCATATGGCCTGTCAAATATCACGTGATAAACTCTCCAATTAAAACACCGACTTATATGATCTCGTTCCTGGGCTAAAACAATAATGTGTTAACCAGAACGAGCAACCTAGAATCAACTCTGAGTTCTGATTGGTCTTCTAAATTATAATTTCTAACCTAGCCCAATTCATCCAGTCCAGAACACAAATATCAACCTCAGCTGTGTAAATTATATATTTCAGATATACGTGGTTGACATATAAACAGACCAAACCGCATCACACCATCAAATGGAAAATAATAATTATACAAGATCAAGCCCAAAGTGACTGTGTGTGGGATACTATAACTGATAAACTGGAAATAAGTTAATAATGACAAATTGTATAACAGTGGCCAATAAGTCAAATGAAAGCTTATAATAAAAGAAATACCTATATATGTATAATCTGGTTACTTAATAATTATCCAATGAGAATATGTGTAATAGTAGTCGATAGATAACTCCTAGCAGTTACTATTCATTTATTCTTCGTTCAGATATAACATAAACGTTGTCACTCAACCATTTCATCCTCAACTGGTTTCCTGTAGGAGTAGAATATTTACAATTGATTAATCACTGAAAAGTGGTCAGTGTCATGTTTATCTAATCCTCTAGTGTTTTTCCTATTCTATCAAGTTATGTCAAGATCCATTAGAGCATTAGACCACCATGACATTGACTACTACTACTACTAAGTGATCAGTTGATGATAAGTAAGTAAGTAGTATACAATATTACTAAATATGACGGTTATTAACATTCCTTTTTAGTTAAACAGTACAAACACTTACATCACAAACCATCGTATGATAATTTGATTAACTAATAAATGTTGTTTAAAAAAAGGTGGAAATGACCAAGTATTCTCTTAGGTTCACACATAATCGTCTGAGATAGCAAAAGATCATTTCAAAAGTGGTACTAATGGTTTTCAGTTTTTGTCCGTCAAAGTAAAACGAAACCTTATACATTGATTAGATAAAAAATTTAAACATTCTATTAATAAAGCTTTAAATCATTCTAAACAATGAAAGATTTATAAGGTGTTTGGTAGAACACAGACTGTTACAAAATATTTATTCCTACAAGGGATTTGTGGAAACTGTTTGACTTTATGGATTGCGTCACCAACAGATCATAGTGAGATAATCACTGAAAATGAAGAATCACTAGTCAGCTGTTTCGTCTTAATATGAGACTAATCATGAGTGCGTAGCCTTGAGCCCACCAGGGATCAAACCTAGAATTGTTAGGTATCTTGACGAATGTTTGATCTTTATTCACTTGAACCAGGATCCAGTAGTTTGCATGTTCAACTTCAATCAATTTGGGATTTTGAGCCGTCATCGTTCAATATCATCGGTTAGTAACTATTTCACAGCTGACATAACTGAACTCAGAATTAAGAACGACTTGGTATACATTAAATCGATCACTACTCAGTGATTAGTCAGTTGTAAATATATATCGGTCCTTCATGAGGTCAGTTGTGGCCCTCAGACTATCAAGCTGGGTCACACGAGATCGATCTCGTCAGGGAGCACAACTTTTTTCAAGACTACAGCTACAGTTTAGTGGAAAGTGTTAAGTAGCACGAAACTTTGGTACAGAGTTAATTGCTGACAGCCCCTAACCACCACCTTACGTGGCTGAGCTTCACTGATGAAAGCTTTTGATTAGAACTCTGGGAATTACTAATCGAAACTAGTCAGTAGTGAGTCACTCGTAATTAGCGATTATATCAGAACATATTTTATGTGTAATTTAGTCAGTTCTAATACGAAAACAATTTATAACAAAAAGTACAAAATTCCTGAATAATACCACTTCCACTGTTTAGTCTAAATTTTCTCTAGTACAAAATAACATATTGATAATCAACAAGAATATTTTCAACAAAATGGTATCGGATTTCTTTCTGCGAAGATTCAGTAGTATAGTAAACCTTTCTAACAGACAGTCTAAGACGAAAAACGATCAATCACTTCATAATGTAACCTTGAATTTAGTTAAATAAGGCCTTATTGTCAATCGTCTAGCAACGCACAACAATAAAATTGAATAGTAAAAGCAATTACTAACCAGAGTTAAATAATGGAAGTATAATAAATATGAAATTATGGTTACACAAATCCTGAATTAACGTTGACATACAAAACATGGAGGAACATTTGAAAAATAACAATACTCTTTAATATAGGCTTGCGAAGAATGGTGACTTTTTATTGAGGGAGCTATTCATCGGAGACAATGGAATATGGTCACTCAATATCGTGAATTCATTAAAGTCAGACAATGATACTGTTGGATGCCGAATCGATGATCTAAATGTTAGGCGTTTATACGCGAGATCAAAGGTTCAGGGTTCGATCCCTACGTGTGGAATCGTGAATACACACTACTGAGGAGTCCCATACGAGAAAGAAACGACCGTTCAGTGATTTTAGGTTTTCAAGGGTTATTTAACGTAGATCAGTTCATGTTAATAATTATCACATTTCACTCCTGTTACTATTATTATTATTAATTAAATTAATGTGAATAAGTCAACAAATGAGAGGATAAAATTATTTCAATAGTGTAATAAGGAGACGAAGATTATCAGAACTATATGATATATATTAGCGTAAATACATTTCGAACAATCTGATCACACATATACTTGTTAAGAACATTTATATATAAAAATAAAAGGTCAACTAGACTGGAAATGGGGGGGTAAGAGGAGACAAGGACAATAAATAAATAATGTGAAACCTCATCACTTTGGATAATAAACTAATATCACCAGGGTAGGTTTAAGGTGAGAACAAACTGTATTGTATGTATTGCGCTAATTTATCATTACGTAGTTCTAATAATCTTCATCTTCTTATTTTATAGTTGAAAGCGTGATAAATACTAAATCTCCACAAAACCCCATCTTCTTATTTGTTTATTTATTTGAACACATAAATATTGGTACAAGGGGGCAACAGATATATATGCGCCACACAATCGTGTGGGGGCCCCGGGTATCCAGACTGAAACAGGTATCTTCTTATTACACTATCGAAATTTATAGAAAGGGTTAATTGCTTTAAATAAAATGATTATTTCATCATGTATATTTCTAATGTTATAACCTCTAATATGACGGAATAAAGAGACTAAAACTTCATTTTTTGACAATCAAAATAATACTGTGGTGTGGGTTACTTATATCCACATAAGTAGTATATAATGATGGTCGGGCATTGAATGTATTTCAGCAAAAGATCGATGAGGAAAGAATGGGAACCGAACGTAATCAGTATGAAAATTCATGAACAATAATAATCAGAGACGATGGACTGATATTCGTAGAAGGAACAGTCAAGATTCAGGCAATTGGTTGATAGTTTGCAAATTAACTGTTTACTGTATGGTTATCAGATTTTAGTGAGATAGTCTGTAATTTTGTACTCCAATACATTCAATTGTCCCCACTCGTGTTCTCATTCACTACAAACTGCTAATTCATGTTTTCAGTATATATAAAAACAATATCATAATTGAAAGCGTGAGTCAATTGAAGCTAGATCACCAGGGAAAACCTGAAAGCACTGGACGGCCATTTCATCCTATTGTGGGACTTCTCAACAGTGCGCATCCACGATCCCGTACTCGCGAGATTCGAACCCAGGATCTACCAGTCTCGCGCCAGACCACTTAACCATTAGACCACTGAGTCGGCATCCGATGGTGTTTATATCTAACTCCAACCAATCCACGAAGTTGAGCAACCGTTCACCAATTGTCTTCAGTGAGTTCCTATCTCACAACAGATGTAGTTTGAACTCCACTAGTCACTGCTTCTCACTAGAACTCCATAATTTACCTCTCGGCCGTCTAGTGCTTCCAGGTTTTCCCTGGTAGTCTAGCTTCAATTAACTCACGCTTTCAACTATGAAAACTACTAAATCTCCACAAGAAAAAAACACCCTTCTGATAATATCCATAATTATCAATATATATTCAACATTCCAATATGAAAATGTTTCCCATCCTTTAACTATCAAGATATTTATCCAATAAAATAAATATTTTTCTTTAAATGATTTTGTTTTTATGGGAAATTACGTAAAAATGTTATGGATTCATTTTTTTTTTTTGGGGTGGGGTTGGGGGTTTGTTTTAGTTAGGTGTTGTTTATGCAATGACCTTCAGGTAAGTTTTAGTGTGAATATTCAATTTTAAATAAATTTCTTATACATTTTTACTGTAAAAATTATGACGTTTCCATTCAATCATATATAGATTATGCAATCATTATCAGTAGTAGTAAAATATATGACGTAATTATGTATTTACTTTTCATTTAAGACAAAAACTATCACAATTCATGATTAATGAGGGGGACTTTTTTTTCTCTTTTTTTTTTTAACAAAAAGGAGAATGAAATCTAATTACGTACATAAATTAGTTTAAAATCTGCTTACCCATAGTACAATTAATATGGAAATTTTGTTTACTAAAAGTACATAGATACTGTAAGTTTAGGTAAATTATTAGAATTAATGGGAATAACTATCTTTTATGTAGACCATCGGTTAATGCCAATGCAAAAAAACAAAAACAAAACAAAACAAAATTGTTACCACGTGTTCCCATAATCCCATGACTATTTTATATTTATGTTTACAGGCTAACTTTTGGTGGTAAGATACTTATTTGTTTAGCCCAGTTTCTTAAAATGATTCTGAAAATAAACTGTAATAGGTTTACAAATGATATATATATATATACGCTTGTTACTCCCAACGAAGCATAGGCCGCCGACCAGCATTCTCCAACTCACTCTGTCCAAGGCCATCCTTTTTAGTTCTATTCAATTTCTGTCCATTATTCTTATATCTGTCTCCATTTATCGGCGTAATGTGTTCTTTGGTCTTCCTCTCTTCCTTTGGCCTCCAGGATTCCATGTGAGTGCTTGTCTTGTGACGTAGTTGGGTGATTTACTCAAAGTGTGCCCAATCCACTTCCAGCGCTTTTTTCTGATTTCTTCCTCCACTGGAATCTGGTTTGTTGTCTCCCACAGTAGGTTGTTGCTGATAGTGTCTGGCCAATGAATCCGAAGTATTTTGTGTAGAAAACTGTTAATAAACACTTGTATTTTCTGGATGATGGCTGCTTCTTCTTCTATCTTCTCCTTGAACTATCTACCTCCGACTGGTTTATTTCTGTTTCTATGATTCTCCTGATTACATTTCATCTCAATTTCAACATTTTATCTTATCATGCTGAGCCATCCTTTCCCAATGATAAGTTCCCTATCTATATTTATGATAAACATTTAAGACCTTAACAACCAAACGATTATTAAATTCACTTAGTATTGTTTGTTTCAATCTTCTCATTGATGTTTAGGACTGCAATTGATCAGTCTCTTATTGGCATATGTGCATACTGTGCGTATTGCCTCGATATAGCATTAATCCAGAAGCATTATAAGCAAAGATGGATAGGGGCTAGCAGTGGAATCCAGAACGAAACGCGTGTCCTGGATTCCACTATCCATCTTTGCTTATAATTAGTTAAACTTAAGATTATTGTTGAACAATGATTAAATGTATATCTCACGACTTTCAATTAATAAATCAAAATCACATATACCACCAATATTTATTTTATAGTTAGGCATACTCCTGTTTCTATCCTCCATTTAATACGTTGATGATCTGATGACCTTGACAGCAAGATAAAACTTGATCTGATCTCTAAAGTAGGAAATAGATGACACATAGATCACATGCTATTAGTTTGAATAGATTTCACAGATCAAATGACTCACATCCATACTGAAAAGAAATACAATATTGGAACACGATTAAATGGTTATAATGTTTTTGACCTTATCTATTTATGAATCATTCTCTTCAACTAGAAAATTATTGAAAACTAATGTTTGTTTCTTTCTAGTATGTGGTATGTTAGTAGTACTGATCTCCGAAATAACTTGGGATTAAGTGTTGCGGTTTTTAGGAGAATGGATTACATTTAACTCATTGGATTGAAATCCATTGATTCATATTCTTAACCATAGTTAAAATGGAAGGAAATAACTGATCAATGTCTCCCCCCCTCTAGTTTGATATGATTCTCCTATTGTACCCAATTAGGAATGAAAATCATTTTAAAGTCAGATTTAGTCTCAACAACCAATTGCTTAAGCAAATCTAGTGATCACCAAAGTAACAGTTCATTAGGGTTTGGACTGGAGCAGTTGATTCTATTCAAACTACTGAAGTTTTTCTGATCTAATAAGTTATATCGTATATTGAACTATATTATCTCTTTGAAATGATTAAAAATATCCCTCTCTCTCTAGTTTTCTCTACAGTATATTATGAATTTCTCATATAAATTCTTAAATCACTATCTTTTTGACCAAAGATGGATAATGGCTAGCAGTACAATTCAGGACGTGCGTTTCGTGCTGTTTGGGACTTGTCAGCTGGATGTACCTGCATCTCAGAGTTGATGTTCACTCTGGGACTCGAACCCAGTACTGTTCACTTCAGATGCCATCGCGTTATCCATTTAGTTACTGAGTCCCGATAGCCACTTGCCTGTGCAATGGGGTGAAGTTTAAATTCACTTGGTATTTGCTTGTATATTTCCATTATTGTTTAGGACTGAAACTGATCAGTCTCTTGCTGGTATATGTGCATCCTGTACGGATTGCCTTGATATTACCTTAAGTCACAAACTTTATAAGTGAGGATGGATGGATGGTGGTTAGCAGTGGAAGATACAAACAAACAATACCAAGTGCATTTCTTATGGTTTTGGTTGTGATTTCCAGTTATGCTGATAGTTTTATTTTTCTCTGAACATTTTTTCAAGATGTGAATAACTCATTGCAAAATGCGAATATAACAGATAGAACTACTAGGTAGCTAGCCTAAATAATATTAGACTGAGGAGTTAACAGATCAATCATATCTTATAAAATAAGAAACTTAAGTGTATGATAATTAAAAATAGTGAGTATATTTAAGTGAAGTATAACGTATAATTCACTTGGTATTGTTTGTTTGAATCTTCCCATTGATGTTTAGGTCTGCAATTGATCAGTCTGCTATTAGCATATGTTCATACTGTACACATTGCCTCGATATAGCCTGAGATGCATGTACATCCAGTTGACGAGTCCCAAATAGGACGAAACGCGCGTCCTGGATTCCACTGCTAGCCACTATCCATCTTTGCTTACTATAACGTATAATGTTTTCATTCCAGTGATACGAACTCACAGTCTAATCGTCAGATGAGCTTTACACTTTTAGAATGACACATCTTGTGTGTACATTGACTATAATCAACATCCAAGAAATGTAACACGGTAATTATAGATTTTTGACCATCGAACTGCATTGACTGAAAATAATCGTTTGTTCTTTATTTTTTTATGGTTTTGTTTGTGAGTTGGAGTCAGTAGTCTGCAAAGATCATTGGGTTACGCCATTTTTATTATCAGATAAGTTACTACGTACCTCAATAAGTTATGTATATATATCGAATGACCATTTATTTCTATAGTTTGTAGACAAAGAAATTGAGAAAATTGCTCATCCATGATGTATATAATCTTATAACTGAAACAATAGTTGTATCATGTGATATATGTACTTGTGACTACAATGAAAATACAATCATTAATTCACCTAATTAAAATCATATTATGATTGTTTATTTACACTTTGGATCATTTAGTGGTGTAGTTAATATAGATTATACGGTGACTGATTTGTCCAAGCAAGCATAGTATTTCGTGAAGTAATTGTCATCTCGTTTGACTTGTGTGAGGGCTGTGATACTGTCCGGGTGCCCAGACCGAAGTAGGTGGTTTTCTCAGGGGGCTACACCCCGAGCCTTAGATCTAAAGTTCTGATCCACAAGGCAGTGGAACATCGTAAGGAGATGCAGTCCCATGGTAGCTGGTGACCAATAATTGGTTCATACGCCATTTGATCCCTCAGAATACTGGAGCCTATGTACACCACTAGTCTGGAATCAGGGTTTTCCAACTCCCCTAGGTGGACTTTCCGTGTTCACCAACCCGGTTAAAGCGCCGGACATTCTTGTTTCATCCTCGCAATTTCGTAAGCAACGGTAATGCCACGAGAAGGCAGTGAGTAGGACTTCCCTGGCATATGCTGTATACGCGTGGCCGTGTGGGAGCATTTCGAGAGAGAGGGTGGCCCCTCCCCACCCTCGGCCGTACTAGGGCATTTTGGGGCAGTAGTGCCAAAGAAAACACCTCATAAAAACTGACAAAAGGTAAGTGGATTTCATTAAAATCCTAAACCAATCTCAGTTAGATCACTACTAAAAACCTGAAAATACTGGATGATCGTTTCGTCCTAGTAGGGGATTCCTCAGCGGTGGGTATCAATAACCATTCTACCCACAGGAAATCAAACTCAAAACTTTCGGTCTTAAATGCGAATATTTAACCTCTAGACCATAAAGTTAGCATTCAACGATGTTACTGTCTAATCTCAACCAATCCACGATATTACGCGACCATCTTCCGTTATCTTCAGTGGGTAACACCGAGCACAACTGAATCTCATTAACCATGGCTTCTCACTAGAACTCCAGAAATTTCCCTTTGAAGCTAGTCACTTGTGAACGCATGATAATTGTAAGTATAGGTAAGTGTACTTTCATGAAATTAAGAATGTGTGAAGTCGGTGAACTAAAGTTCATTGCTTCATGGCTACCACATGCTGATTCGGAAAAATAATAATCGACTGTAGAACGGCTGATGAAGTCCCCATTTTAATAGCCAAAAACAAATAGTATGATATTTTCTTTACGAACGGTAGAAAAACTACACTAAAAGAATTAAATTTCAGGCCATTATTATTGTAGGGGTTTGTAAGTATGGTTGAATTTCCTATTCGACACCACGAAGTGATATTTGTTAAACAACTATTAAAAGCCGAGAGGCAACAAAAACACTGTTTTGTTCTAGCATGGAATCATTCAGTATTAGACATCTTTGATACTACCATAGATCGAATCCAGGACCTGTAAGTAATTCTGGGAGCTGTAGTGAGAAGTCGTGACTAATAGAGATTAGCCATGTTTGATGTGAGACAATTGCTCACCAATAGCGCCGGAAGATATTTATAAATTATCATGAATTGATTGAAGTTAAAAGTTCAACCAACTGGTCTCCAACTCAGTGGCAATAATATTAAGTGCTCAATGAAATACGTGAATGTTCTAGAATCGACCCCCTAGTTGGGTGGTGTGCACTAATCACTGTGGGATCCCATACTAGGGTGAAACAACTGTCCATTGCTTAGTGGTTTTCAATCGTTACATGACTAAATGGAGTTCTCGATATAAACTATGAAATTAATGTCATTACCTTGGGCATCGGTATTTCCAAAGATAGATATGTTTAATAAAATCTTTAAATCATCAGTCATGTGATAAGGAAAGAAATATTTGACAAAATACTTTTTCAACAGAAAAGAAGTTTGGTTTACACTATTCACGATAGTTTATAGCTTCGATTTAGTGTTTATCATTGTCTTAATATAACAAACTATCTCAGAAGTTTAAACTGTTTTGTGTAAGTATATAAGCCATTAGTATTAATATGACCAGAACAAACCAGATTTCAGTGGAGGAAGAAATCATCATGAAGCGATGGAAATGGATAGGACACACATCGAGGAAATCACCCAACTACGTCACAAGACAAGCACTCACATGAAATCCTGAAGGCCTAAGGAGAAGAGGAAGACCAAAGAACACATTACGCCGATAAATGGAGATAGACATGAGAAGAATGAACAAAAATTGGATAGAACTAGAAAGGATGACTCAGGACAGAGTGAGTTGGAGAATGCTGGTCGTCGGCCTATACTCCGTTGGGAGTAACAAACGTAAGTAAGTAATATAACATACATTTGAGCAGTTTTGAATATAAATACATTTATATAACGACAAGTAATTTGATAGGAACTCATATTTGATGTTTTTTACTTTTAAAACTCAGCCAACACAACAATAATAATCTCTAATGTTTCTTTTTTCTTTTCGTTACGGTAGCCTTAAACTGTAACCATCATTATTAATAAAATAATATTTTTTATTCAATTTGAACATTAATTCTTGATCAAACAACCATTAACAAATTAATATTGATTCAAGTGTATGTTACTTTCCTATCAACCCTATTGTTTCTGTTTTATTATTATTATTATTATTATTATTAGTAGTAGTATCTTTTCATCTGTTTCCGTCTATTTGTTTGTTTGTCTCTCATTTTTTTTTAAATATTCAAACTAACTTTACACATAATATACTCCGTAACATCAAAGAATTTTGATTACCCCATTTCTTCTTTTTTTTCCCCTGTTTTTTACTCCACAATTAATTTCTCCTACATTCTATCTGATAATCTTTTGTTATGTATAATTATTTATGTGGCTGCTATTTGTAATATATATATATGTATACATTTATTGCTTCATGGAACATTTCGGGGAATTTACATTGTTGAGTATAGTTAATATGGAATAGAGCGGTATCTTATTGGTTAAGACGTTCGACTTTCAGTCAGTAAATTACTGATTCGAACCCCGCTCTTCCTAGTTCAATTAGGTCAATCGAGTGAAGATCACTAACTAACCAGTGTACTTAGAAGTGTGGCTTTAAGTCATACTAACTGAATCTATTCTTGATAAATGAGTTAAATAAATAAAAAATATATCATTCAAAAGTAAGTGTAAGATGGTGTGAATATACTTATCTACGTACAACTGAGAATTTTAGTTGTTAGCTATGACTTATATATGTATAGCAACACTACTCCGATTAATTTGATCAGGGTTAACTTTTATCAAGCCCTTTTATTAACTTATTTAACAGACATTGTTATTCGGACACTGATATTTCGTCTACTTCTTTGTATTATTATGATCACTACCATATCTGTGTAAACGTGTACGCTTGATTACATGTGATAGCCTGCTCGCATATCTCTAGCTTCAATGTTGATCGCTTAAATATCATGTCATTCTCTTTCCCATGTATATATGTGCTCGAATCTTATAAATTGCCTTTGGATAGCTTAGCTGCACCTTGATTCGATTTAACTAAAAATTTACCGTTGTATTCGCTCACACGCACATGTTTGCCTCTCTACTCCAAATTCGCTCTATATGCCTATAGCTTTGTTATCTGTGCTATCCACTAATAAACTGTAGTCACCGCTTCTTATTACCTTCTAAATTCAAACTCCATTAGGATTTATATGATAATAACGATTATCAAGATGATTGATTAACGAAGCTAAACAACTACATATGCACTGAATTTACATTGTAATTCTCTTATTATAATCGTGAAAGCTGAGATTTGTATAATACACAAAGGAAAAATAACTGACAGCAAAGGAATCTTTTATTCATAACATCCAGTTGTTAATCAAATACACTCGTTTACATACAGATATGTATACGTATATTAGATCTTAATGACGTTTGATAATTAGTCAACGATGATGATACATAGTAGGGATATAATGGAAATACTACTGAATTCCACATTGAAGTGAAACAGACGTATGTTACTGAATCAATGCAAATAATGAGTGGTAAAATACCACATTGAATGAATATCACATTCACATCATACTAGAAATAAAAATGAAACGAGTGATTCACAGAATAAGTATACTACTGAATTAAAGAAAGCATAATCATGAGGCTTATTGCATTTTAACATTCAAGATTTCATTTATTATCAAAAGGGGTTTTTGTGGAGATTTTAGTATTTTCATAGTTGAAATCATGAGTCAATTGAGGGTAGACCACCATGAAAAACCTGGAAGCACTGGATGGCCATTTCATCCTATTATGGGACTCCTCAGCAGTGCGCATCCACGATCCTGTCTCGCGAAACTGGTAGTAACAACTCACTGAAGACAATTGGTGAACGGCTGCTCAAACTTCGTGGATTGGTTGAAATTAGACATTAACACCGTTGGATGCCGCCTAGCTCAGTCGTCTATCGGTTAAGTGCTCTCGCGCGAGACTGGTAGGTCCTGGGTTCAAATCTCGCGAGGCGGGATCGTGGATGCACACTGCTGAGGAGTCCCATAATAGGATGAAGTGGCCGTCCAGAGCTTCCAGGTTTTCCATGGTGATCTACCCTCAATTGACTCATGATTTTAACTATGAAAATTTCATTTGTTGAAACTTATTGGAATAAATAAAGTTGTTTTTAAACAATGAATCGTTTTTGTTTTGATTTAAAAGTTGTCTTGGTACAGAATTGTTTAAAATAACACTATAAAATAATACTATATTGTATGTGCTACTGATATTGACAGATATAAGTAGTATGTATCATCAATCGAAAGTGAAATGTCTGGAGGCAGAAGGTTAAGAAGACCGAGGGAAAGAGAATGAGAACAGAGAATGATTGGTGTGAAAATGAAAGAACAATAAATTCTGAAACGGCTGATTGCAAATGAAGTATTTAGTGTATGGTTCTCAGATTTTACTAAGATGTTCTGCAATTTTATATTCGAATACATTCGATTGTCCCCATTGGTGTACTCGTTTACTACAGTAATTTCTTTACACAAAGAAAATTATAGATTGCTGATTACATAGAAACAGATTGACAGTGATCATTGCTACTAGTTTTGTTGTAGGTTCTGTGTAAAATAACGCCTTATCGAAGATATTCACAGGAAATATTCTAATGTACTTTGTTCTACTTACATTATTTACCTAATTTTAAATATATTTTGAAGCGTATGTGGGATGGTTAGAAAGAAAGTCTGATATTCATTTAAAGTGTAAACTTTTCATGGGAGTCTTTTGATCAAATAAAATTAACTAGATAAATCCGAGGGCTGTAAATTTCTTATCATATATTTATCAGATTTAATGACCACAATAAGAAGTCTCGGGGGGGGGGCTTGAGTTATCTTGAAACTATCTGTTATGGACACATCAAGTGCAAGACAATTTAACATGACTGATGAAGGTAATATGTAAGTAAGAAGTTGGGGCCTGAAATAAAACATGTATTAAGAGTTTAATTGTAATACGCAGCACTCTCCTAGCAAAATGAACGAAAAAATAAACAAAATACTGTTTATGACTATTTTAATAAATTTCGAAACATTGTGGTTAATTCCTCAATCGTTTCATGGTGAGAAAGTTTTTTGTATAAACACTATTTTTATATAGTGGAGATCATGAATCAATTGAAACTAGACCACCATGGAAAACCTGAAAGCACTTGACGGCCGTTTCGTCCTATTATGGGACTCCTCAGTACTGTGCATTCACGATCCTACCTCGAGAGATTCGAATCCAGGATCTACCGGTCTCGAGCCAGAGCACTTAAACTCTAGACCACTGAGATGACTGGCATCCAACGGTGTTGATGTCTAACCTCAACCAATCCACGGTATTGAGGCGGGATCGTGGATGCGCACTACTGAGGAGTCCCATAATAGGACGAAACGGCCATCCAGAGCTTCCAGGTTTTCCATGGTGGTCTAGCTTCGATTGACTCACGATCTCAACTATACAAAAATTACTAAAATCTCCACAAAAACCCCTTCTGATAACAAACACTATTTGTAAATGTTAACACTTTCGTAAACAAAGTCACAGTAGTTTCTAACTAACCCAAAGAACTTAACTACATTTATTCCATGATATTTAAACAAACAAATAGTGTTTTAAGGATTTATAGTGTAAATATAATCACCAAATTTCAAAGCTGAGAAATAACTTTTCTGTTAGTTTTAATGGTTTTAGAGAATTTAGATTATCATTCTATTTTCAGCTGCTTCTATTTCTTTTGATATTTAGGCTTTTCATTATTATCTTCAAATTAAATTAATAGTTCTGTAAGCTGAAAAAAAAGACAAACATTTCAAACATTCAATATTAACTGAATTCATGTTGAGTATGAGACAGTTATTCACTACAGGTAGTGGATGAAGGCTGTTCACTATCGTGAATTGGTTGAAGTTAGAAGTGTAAACAATTGGTTGTAGGCTCAGTAGTCTTGAGGTTAAGCGTTGGCACTGAAGACAAGTGTCCTGGATACAACTTCCTGTGGCAAGGTTATTGGTGTGAACTGTTGAGGAGTCCCGTACTAAGACGAAGCGGCCATCTAGTGGTTCATGGTTCTCTATAGTGTTCCAAGATAAGATAATGTACTTCATAATCTGAAAAAGATTGCTTGTAACATGGTCGTTAATTTGGTTGACACATTTGTAAATGAGCATTTTCGTGTGCAAACTTTAATTAATCTGGATTTAGATCTTGAATATCAGATTTCAACCAACTTTGACAATTGTGGTGTACGAAAAGCAAAATGATCTCAGATTATAGTTAACTAGTGAAAAACTGTGCACATATACATCCATGTGTAGGGTCACTGAAAGATCGCTGAGTCCTAGACACATCATCCACCAAGTTGAAACGTTTCTGTATCATTTTACAAATCATTGTATGTTGAATACTTTACCAAATATCGTCAAGATCAAGAATGAATAATCAGTTACGCACCGTGGAATAGCTTATATGACAGTGTCTGTACTATGTACTTCTATACCTTTTCTCTAAAATACATGAAACCTGTAAGATTCTGTTTATTCTAGCCGGTTGCCAAGGTAACCAATATACCTGATTGTAACATTTGGGTAAACCAGGTTAAGTATCGGCCTAGAGGTGTGACTTCGACACAAGCTAAGAAGTCACACAATCCCCGTCGAAGTCGACTACACTTCTGTTTGATAAAATAATACGTTTAGCCTGGACGATTCCTTATATAAATGCTAGTTTCATTATTAATTGACCAAAAACATTTCTACATTTCGGATATGAGTCCAGTGTGGAGGAGCATCTGGTTTTATGTAACCCACCAGTAAACAAATTGCCCAACTTTGATCTATTTTCTGATTGGTTTGTTTTAACTTCCTGACTTAGTCAAAAATCGAATTTTATAATATTTTCTAATACTCTTTTTAGTCTCTCATTTCAGCGTTGGGCTCAAAAATGTAGAACTCAATAAACTGAGCATTTAAACTGGCTAACTAATGTCAGGTTAAATTGTATGGAGCGAAAGACTAATAGAAGTTGTAGACAGGGTGCCCTAGACATAGGTTTCGTGCTATTCAGCATTATCCAGTGATCGTCCAACATAAATATCTTAGTCTTAAAGGAGTTCAGTCGCTACTCGAATAGCTCAGTTGTAGAGTTTCAAACTGTAAAGTTGGGTTACCCGGTTTCAAATCCCTCAAGAGGGATCAGTTACTTCAAGATGGAATGTATACTTTAGCGACGAGTATGAACCAGCAATACACCTAAGTTGACGTTTTCTCATCCTCTACTTCCAACCATTTAACATGTCAACATAGTTCATGCTATCTCAAGCCACTCAGACCAGAATTTAATCAACGCTTAAGGCCTAGACAAACACGATGGTAGTCACTATTCAATGTTTAGTGTAGAAAGATTTAAAATTCGTGGTAAGAATAAAACTTAAAAGTAAGTGAATTATTAACTTTCCTTGAAAACAATAACACAAAATAATATTCGGCTGTTTTAAGCTAACTGAATCATTAATCCTAATAAGCTTCTGCAATGAATAAAGTAATTTTCACTTAACCAACTTGGTTGAAATATAGTACAAGCTTTTAAGAAGTATGGTGTAGATGGATGCGCAAAAATGATATATCAAATATAAGTCAATATATTTAATATGCCGTTAGCAACGGAATCCAGAACGGATATTTAGTCTTATTTTGGACCCATCAGCTGGACCTATATACATCCCAGTGTTGATGGTCACACTACGGCTTAGACCCGGTATGTTTCATTCCGAACACAAATATATTATCACCTGTGTATCTAGATCCAGAGTACCACTAACTTATTCAGAAGGTTTGAAGATGTTAGTAATGGTTTGTGATTCCCTGTTTTTGATATTCAAAACTGTAAATGATCATTTTCTATTGGCATATATTTATCATAAGCGGGTCGCTTCAATATGATGTTCTAGTGTATTTAGTATGTGGCTAGCGATAGAATCCAGGATATGTATTTCACCTCATTCGAAACTGATGAGTAAAGCAGAGGGGATTTAGTCTACCATATCTTTCTTACAAGACTTCTCTTCGCTCTTTTCCAGTCTTCTTCGGAATTATTATTAAATTATTGTGTATTAATCATTCAGCCTATCTCGTTACTATAGACACCATTCTGTATCAAAAGAACATTGTAATCATTCATAATTCGGAAATGCCAAACCGAAATGTGATTACAACAACCTTGAATAGTACGTCTTTTAGAGTTCGAGTATTTCAGTTTTATAAAACAAATGAAATAAGATAAAACTTTATGTGCTAAAACAAAGAAAAAATCATTCATTTGAAAAAAATTACTGAAGATCTGTGCCTACTCAGTCTTGTTAATCACCTTTGTTTATCTGATTTATTATTTAATATATTCAATTAGAATGTAACAGGTGAAAAGAAACACATTTAATATTTTTAATTTAGTCAGGAAGAGGGTTTTGTGGAGATTATAGTAATTTAATAGTTGAATTCATGGGTCGATTGAAGTTAAAACACCAAGGAAAACTTGGAGGCACCGGCTGACCATTTCATCCTAGTATGAGACTCCTCAGTAGTGCACACTCATGATCCAACTCATGGGATTCGAACTCAGGACCTATCAGTTTCGCGCGCGAACGCTTAACCTCCAGACAACTGAGCTGGCATCCAGTGGTGTTAATGTCTAACTTCAACCAATCCAAGAAATCACTCCACCGTCCATCATTATCTTCAGTGAGTGACTGCCGCCCTGACAACAGCGCTTCCAGGTTTTCCATGATGGTGTAGCTTCAATTGACTCATGAATTCAACTATTAAATTTGTTCATGAGTATATATATATATATGGTTTTACTGTTTTTTATTTATTAATGTTGTATAATTATAGCGCATTATTTGAAAAATGATAAATTCTATCTTGAAACAATTGTCTATTTGAATTCACATGGTATTGTTTACTTGAATCTTCCCATTGATGTTTAGGACTGCAATTGACCAGTCTCTTATTGGTGTATGTGCATCCTGTAAGGATTGCTTCGATATTACATTGAGTTATAAACATTATCAGCAGGACACGCGTCTCGTCCTATTTGGGATTCGTCCGTTGAACGTACCTGCATCCCAGAGTTGGTGTTGATAACGCTATGGTGTTTTAAGCGATCGGTATTGGGTTGTGTGACGGAGTGAATATTAACTCTGGGGTGCAAGCACATCCAACTGACGAGTCCCAAATAGGACGAAACGAGCGTCATAGATTCCATTCTTAGCCACCATCCATCTTTGCTTATAATTGTCTACTTAAAAAATATATATTTTAATAACGTAACAAGTTATATTCATGGATATGTTTGAATAATTTCTTTTTAAATATTAAGAGAATTAAGCATAATACAAGTTAATGACTATTAAAGATTGTCTTTTAGGTTGTATGATATTGAAGTTTGTTATAGTTAATAAATGGACAGTAATTAATATTGAAAAACGGAATATATAATTTAATGAGAATATGTTGTACTTGACATGTAGACCTAATTGTCTATAATTCATTAGTTAGTTTTTGATGCACTTACCGAGTATAAAGTGAGAAATATGACCACAAAATGACAGAATTGTCCCACGAGGTGTATAAACTATGGACATCATGAGACAACAGTGCAATCTAAGATATAATAGATTTTCTAGTTATTCCGGTTAAAGAAACGAATATAACTGTAAATGACTCAAAAATTTATGATACAAAGGCAGGAATTGTAGAAGAGTGGTAATTTATCGAGGAAGAGAGAGAGAGGAGAATTGGTGATTCCCACAGTAACCTCGTCACTTAAGGTAAAAAGAGAAGTTAAGAGGTTCGTTCCATCAGTCAAATAATTCTCAAATGGTTTCTTAGTAAGTCAAGTTAGCGACCTAGAGGATAGTAACTAAATCCCATAGAATATTATTGCGTGTGAATTTCAGGAGTCGGAAGGCCTTTGTCCTACAATCAGACACATGTATGATTTAGACAAAGTCTTAGTATTTATACATAGCACTAAGCTGGATAATTTATTTGGACTGTACATTAGGAAGTTAAAATGGATTGGCAAGATAACTGATAGGAATGTTGATCCATGATCATGGGGGATCTTTGAGGTGATTCTAAGATTAGAGGAACAAAAAAATATACTGTCATTTAGTCTTTGAGAGCTGAATAAAACTGAGATTTGTAGAAGACTTCACATTCAATTAAAGGTAAAGATTAAAAGGAAGATTGCTTTGGTTAAACAGTATACAAAACCTCCGACCGATGCGTCTTTGTGTATTTAGATCTTGGAAGAGTATGGTAACAAGGGTTACACAGCTGAATCATTTAATTCAGAAGTGCACTCCATGAACTAGGAGTATTAGTAAACTAAGATAATTAATCAACCCTGTGACTGAAACTTCCATGATGTAAACAATGAAAATATTGTTTTATAAGTCATTGATACCTTAACTTATGTATAACTCTTTATAAGTCACATTTTAAGAGATAATTTATTGTACTATTTTCACAAATAAAATACTGTTCATCTATACATTTAGTCACTTTAAACTTCCATGTTATTGTGCTAAGTGTCATTAAAACGGAATAAATATATTCAATATACCATACTATAGTGGGTTTTTTTTATTAAGCTTATAAGAAAACAAACAAACAGATTTGATGAAAATAATATGAAGGTTGTATATATACTACTTATGCCTGTTACTCCTCATAAAGGAGAATAGGCCACCAACCAACACTTTCCATCCAACCCTATCCAGGGTGGTTATATATATATACATGTTTTTTTCCACCAATCAAAATAATATTTGCCTAATTGTTATTTGTAAGCACGTGTAAAATCTGATTGGTTAGTTTATATTTTACAGTTAAAAAAAAGTCATGTCATTCTTGTTATGAGTTTACTCATTAATCTTGTAATTTGTAATTTTTTTACAAAAAGGGAATTTCTATGGAAATAAGTAAAGATATATACATATTACCAAGACTAAAATACATCTGTTGAGTCATTTTCTATTATGCAAACAACAACAACAACAACAATAAACTACAATAAATATTGAAGGAAATTACGTAATGATGTTCATGTCCAACCGTCTAGTTTTCTTCAGTAAGTTAATGAACCCCTTTTTTATACACGAGTTTAGTAATCAGTTACTTTTATTCCCCGTTTTTAAGTTTCTATTATTTTAGTTGCCAGGTGTTTTAATTTGATTTCATCAAATGTAGATCATATTATGTAATCATTATTGATTCTTTCATAATCAAGAAAGTTAATTTTTTTTACATTATAACGAATTCACAATTTAAAAAAAATATACTTTAATAAAATGTAGCAGATTCCAACTAGTACAAAATTAATCCATTCAGTAGTTTATCTTGAATTTATCAAAAGAATTATGAGAAGGGGGTTTCGTGGAGATTTTAGTAATTTTATATAGTTTAGATCATGAGTCAATTGAAATTAGACCACCATGGAAAACCTGGAAGCACTGAACGGTTGCTCAACTTCGTGGATCAGTTAAAGTTAGACATCAACACCGTTGGATGCCGGCCATCTCAGTGGTCTAGAGGTTAAGTGCTCTGGCTCGAGACTGGTAGGTCCTGGATTCGAATCTCTCGAGGTAGTATCGTGAATGCGCAGTACTGAGGAGTCCCACAATAGGACGAAACGGCCATCCAATGCTTTCAGGTTTTCCATGGTAATCTAGCTTCCATTGACTTATGATCTCAACTATATAAAAAGATTATGGTTACTCAATAGTTGGAAAACTAAATTTTAACTTAAATAAGTCATATACCCTTGAGAATAAATCTTCAATTGGTTTCTTTTAAATAGTAAAGTCATCCAGTGTTGAATACACTTTTACTGTTTACTATAAATATAACAGTTAACCAATTTATTTTATTTTTAGTTATGCAAAAAGTATCATAATTCAGGTAAACTAAATTAGTTTAATAATAGTGGTAATTTAATTTAGAGTTTAGAGTAGTTCTCATGTTAAAACGGGAACTAATAGAAACTTTTTTTCAAAATCTTTGATAGTATGGTTCATTTATTTAATTTTTGGATTATTATCAGAATTGGATTGGATGAAGTTAGATATTAACACCACTGGATGCTAGCCTAGTGGTCTAGATGTTAAATGTTCGCGCGTGAGATCGATAGGTATCTGGGTTCAAATCTCGCGGGATGGGATTGCGAATGCACACTTCTGAGGAGTCCCATAATAGGACGAAACATCCGTTGAATGCTTCTAGGTTTTCCATGGCGGTCTAGCTTTAATTGACTCAACAATAACATTTACTGAAGCTGTAGAATTAACTGTATTTATATATGACGTGTTAAATCGATGGCAGTACAAATAAGAAAAAAGAAAATACACCACACAGATAATTCAAACTTGAACTTTTCATAACCAACTTAGTGAATGAAATCTCTTATTTCATCTTGAGTTTTACATTTCTTGTTTTCTTACTTAATAATTAATTATTATTACTACCCTATCGCTTCTCGGCTCTCTGATCTAAGATCATGTGTATGTGTGTGTATAGTAACATTTCTATAAATATTATTTATTGCTTGTTGTGCCCTGAATGATTTTTTTATTTCATTTTCATATCTGTCAAGTTGACAATTCTGTTACATAATTCTGTTACATAATACTAATGAGTAAACTATTTCGATTTTGAGTTAATATGTAACGTTTTTGTGATATTTGACACTTGGTGACTTGATCCTTTTTTCATTTTTTTTTTAAAAACGAACTAACATATTTGTTAGATCATATTAAATATGATTTAAGGGATTCATTAAATGATTCGGTCTAAGAAAGAATGCTCTTCTCTGAATTAGGATAAGTTCTTTGTTAGTGACAACGATGGTTTTCTTTGATGTTTGTAACGTGAACTGAGAAATTTTTTATTAATCAAGATAGTAACCGTCTTGGAAAAATCTAACCAGTTTTCTATTAAACGAATAAGTAATATCCCGTCACTGAACTAAAAATGAAACATATTTATACCACAATATTGCCTTAAGTTACAAGCATTGCAACCAAAAATGAATAGTGGCCGACGTGAACATCAACTGTGAGATGCAGGTACATCTAGCTGACGAGTCCCAAATAGGATGAAACTCACTTCCTGAATTCCACTACTAGCCACTATCCATCTTTGGATTTATGCTGTTTGAAAAATGAGAAAAAAGTGAATTTAATTCATCACTTTGAGAATGCCAAATGAACTTAAAGTGCCTTTTTTTGTATAGAAATTAGAGTTGAGATGAAGAATAGTGACTGTTTCTATGTCATATAAGAGTTTATCGTTATTCTGTCTGTTAATTACTCGAAAGGTAGTATCAGGATCATTATTCATTAGATGGTTCAGAATACAACTTCCTATTGGAAATGTAATGTGAATTGTGATTACTTTTTTATTCCAAAAAAATTGTAATGAGTTTTTACAATTGAGTTATTCTCTGATGCTAGTTACTCCTTACATGATAAATAACAATAAAGAACGAAAATTATATATATATATATATATATATATATATATATATAGTCCTAGGCTCCGTTTATGTATATTTGTGTCCTGATTAATTTCTACCAAACATATTTAATTACACGTCGTTCTTTCATAGATCTTAATTAAAGAACTAATAGAAATCAGGAACCACCGAACAGCTGTTTCTTTACATTAAGAGACCCTAACAGCTCGTACTCACGACCCCCCACATTTAGAAATCGAACTAAGGAGCTTCGATTTCACACCACTTGATCCCGGCTCAGCTATCTGGATCAAAAGATTACTGGTTGGATTTCGTGCTTTGGGATGGTAGATACACAAAGCCGAGGAGTTCTATCCTAAGATAAAACGGCTGTCCAGTGCTTGCATGTTTCTCATGGTCATCTGTATTTAGTCGACTCGTGATCTCAAAGAAATTTTATTGGTGTTAGATTATAATTGCTAGACGTCGACTTAAGTACAGTTTAACTTTTGAAAAGCTTATTAGTGGATATAGGATACATAGATTGTTTGGTAGACGCTACACTATCATGAATTGTATATTGAAGAATGCTTTCACCGTGGGAAATATTGGGAAATATTACTCTCTTAGATTTAACTTATATTTTTGACTTACGTTACATTGAAAATAACATGGAATTCAAACGATAAATGAAATCTGTTAGCTACACTGGGCAAGCTTTATAAACTAATAATAATTTAGATAAATGTATATTTACTATCTACTTCACTTTCATAGAAATGATGACAGTACCGAAATGCATTGAAACAGAATTTCAAAACTAATTAAGATCAATCATCAATAGTTTCTCTACATTTAGATCTCCAAGTTTAAATTATCAAATTTATATTCATATCAGAAGGCGGTTATGTGGAGATTTTAGTAATTTGATAGTTGAATTCATGAGTCAAATAAAGCTAGACCACCATGGAAGACATGGAAGCACTGGATGGCCATTTCGTCCTGGCACGGGCTCCTCAGTGGTGCGCATCTACGATCCCGCTCTCAACATTCGAACTCAGGACCTATTAGTATCGCGCGCGAACGCTTAACCTCTAGACGACTGAGTTGGCATCCAGTGGTATTAATGTATAACTTCAAACAATCCACGAAATCCCTCCACCGTCCACCATTGTCTTCAGTGTGTTACTATCTCACAATAGACCTGGTTGAACTTCACTGGTCACTACTTCTCAGTAGAACTCCAGGAGATACCTCTTGAAGCCAGTCACTGGTGAACACATTTCGTATATTGGTTGAAGTTCAACATTAATACTAGTGTATGCCAGCTCAGTCGTCTAGAGGTTAAGAGTTTGCGCGCGAAACTGATAGGTCCTGAGTTCGAATCTCGCGAGGCGGGATCGTGGATGAGCACTACTGACTAGTCTCATACTAGGACGAAATGGCCATCCAGTTCTTCCAAGTTTTCCATAATGGTCTAACTTTAATTAACCTATTAATCAACTATAAAATTTATATTCACTTATATTAAAATCACTGATTATATGCTTAGTTAAAAAGAGTAAAACTTTGATTTGGTTTATAAAAGCGTTTCGCAAATATTTTTCAAAGAAATCAATTAAAACCAATTCAGTTACTCCTTGAATGTATATTTCACATTTTTGTACTGAATACATGTTTTTTTTTTCTAAATGTACCACCTCATAATTTGTATTACTGATCATTTAAGTAGTAAACACTTTATATGATTATCTACTTTTATGTTATTGAATGATTACATAATACTATGCTGGAATGTACTGATCTGTTATAAACATAAGTTCATAAGGTCATGTTAACTGCATTTAAGGATTGGAATTATATTTAAAATTATGACTATTTATTTTTAAATGAAGCTTGATTGATTTCACTGAACAATAGTAATGTGGTGTGGTCTACTTATATTCATATAAGTAGTATATAGTGATGGTCAGACATAGAATGTATTTTGGCAGAAGATCGATAAGGAACAAACAGGAATGAAGTGCAATAGGTATGAAAATGCATGAACAATGAAATCACAGACGATAGACTGATATTTACCGAAGGAATAATCAAGATTGAGACAATTGATTGATAGTTTGCAAATTAACTGTTTACTGTATGGTTATCAGAATTTAGTGAGATAGTCTGTAATTTTGTGTTTAAATACATTCGATTGTCTGCACTAGTGTTCTGTTCACTACAGTAAGGGATCACTTACATAATTTTTGATGTTAAGGAAGTGTTATTCTTCCTTAATTATTGTCATCAGCACTCAAATTCATTAAGAACCTTAATTATCCACCAAATACAAAGAATTCATGATTATCCCATCTGTTCTCAGAAAATTTTCGTCCAATGTTTGCATTTACATGAATTTAATAACCGGTCAGATTTGTTGTAGTTCCGTATACGGTGTATAAGAAATAAAAATGTAATCAATCATTCTCAGTATAGGTTTAAAATACCCCGTTGTTGATGTTCTTAAGTGAATTTAATCAGTCTTTGTTGGCTTATGGAAATCCAATGTGGATTATATCAGTCTAGATAAGAAAAACTGATTGGATTCACTTAAGAATATTAACAACGCGATATTTTAAATCTGTACTAATAATGATCTAATCGTCATACCTTTTAAAAAAGTAAGTCATTATCTGGACTCACTGGCTAAATGGGTATTGAGTTAAGCATTTGAAGCAAAAGGTAATTAGTTTGAGTCCCGTTATAAGCATCAACAGAGATGCAATTACATTCAGCTGGCGAATCTCAAATAAAACGTAATATGTGTTCTAAATTCAACTACTAGACACAATCTAACTTTTCTATAAATAGTATCTTCATTGCTAAATATCAAATGATTTATCATTACTGGGTTTATAAAATAAAAGACAGACAAACTTAGTGAGATACAAATACTTCTATTTATTGATGTTGCATTTTTCTATCATTGAACTTAAACACTCAATTAAAGTGAATCGGTCTTTTTTTTTGGAAAAGTATCCTGGATAAGCAAATTAAAACAATGGAGCCCTTTTTATACAGGGCGTTAACATTTTTAACTAAAAAAGATAATTAACTTTCAAAAATTTCTTGGCGGTAAGCTCGGTTCAAAATTCTTATTGTTATGTGAAATCATTAATCCACGTCATATAATGACTTATATCTGTTGAGCTCTTTTTTTAGGCAACGTATGAATGAATCAGTATAAAGTAGTTATTTAGTAGCCTATTGATATTTGTTTTCTAAAAGAAGTAAACACATTTCTGTTAGTTTTTAACTGTAGGGAATGATCTGCATTCTTACAGAAGTTCGACATATAGAACAAGATTTCAAAAAGTTAGTTGGTAAACAGTTCGCCAATTATTGGATATTAAAATCTTGACCGTAATGTATTAGGTAAGAATCTTTCTTACAATAGAATAGTACTTCATAGAATGGCACTTCATAATAAGAATAATAATATCAACAATGATATAATACAAACGGTTACAAACTCAATTAGAATTCATACCTTTTGCATAAGTGAGTGGCTACATGAACTAAGTAGCTAAATGAATGAAATGAAAGGTGTTGGGTTCGATTTCTAAAGTGAGCATCAACTATGGGATGCAGACACATCCAACAGATGAATTCCGAATAAACTGAAATGCGAAACTTGAATTCAATTATTAGGCACATTCTATCTTTTCTATTTAAAAAGCATCATCATGCTTTTAAATGAAATCTCTAGTTTATAGAGCTTATAAAAATAAATTAAAACTCGAAGCAACTTACAGTATTTTCACATGGCATTTATCATTCGAATTTATTCTAATCTATACAATTTACTTAGTATAGTGGTTTCTTAATGGTTAAAGTCTTCAACCTTTAGCCACTAAGTCCTAGGTTCATACTCTGTTTCAGCTACTTCAGTGCGAGTAGTGGTGAATGAATGAGCTATTTTATAATTAAATGAAGTAGTATATTCTAAGTAATTTAAAAATTAAAATATATATTTTCATTAGAAGGGGTTTTGTGGAGATTTTAGTAATTTGATAGTTGAATTCATAAGTCAATTGAAGCTAGACTGATATGGAAAACCTAGAAGTACTGGATGACTATTTCGTCCTAGTATGAGACTCCTTAGTAGTGTGCATCCACAATCCTAGATTCGAACCCAGGACCCATCAGTTAAGCGCGCGAGCACTTAACCTCTAGACCACTGGGCCGGCATCCAGTACTATTAATGTCTAACTTCAACCAATCCACGAAATTGCTCCCCCGTTCACCATTGTCTTTAATGAAATACTATCTCACTGCAGACCTGGTTGAACTCCACTGATTATTGCTTCTCACTAGAACTCCAGGAAATACCTCTTGAAGCCAGTCACTAGTGAGCATACGATGACTACCATCAGAAGGGGTTTTGTAGAATGATAAATCCTGAGTTCGAACGTTGAGAGCGGGATCGTGGATGCGCACTACTGAGGAGTCTCATACTAGAACGAAATATCCATCCAGTGCTTTCATGTTTTCCATATTGGTCTAGCTTCAATTGACTCATATATTTTTTCATAAATGTACTTAGCAATATCTGTGGTTTTTTGGGGATTGAAATATTCCGAATAGATTAGATCATGAATTATGTACGTATGATTACTTAATTTTGTACTATACATAGTAAAACCCTCAAATGTGTTATATTTTGATTCTTTTTTTGAAACATCCTAAAAATATACTTTGGTAATATTCTTTCAGTATTTGTCAACAAACAACAATGTATTACAAATCTTTCCAAGTTCCTTTGCAATATATAACTTGAATGTTGACCAATTAGTTTCTACTTAGAGACTGGTAAACACATTTAAATATAAATTCCTAGTTATCCAATATAAGTAAAATGAAAATTAATAGAGTATAGTTGCATTCAACCGTTGTATAAAAGATATTCATGACAGTTGTTTTAACAGTCATCTTGTTTTACCTCCCCCCCTTTTTTTAAAAAAAAAAAGTGTAATCTAGTTTCACACGATCCCAACAGTTGTCGGTTATAATCAACAACTTTCATTCATTCTAATGAACTATGTACGATTATTACAATATTACCCATGTTTGTTTAATATTAGTCGAAGTTAAATTTGTTTACGATAAAATTGACACTATTTACCATAAACCTTTAAAGAATTCAAAACGTTTCTTAGGAAACAAAAAAAAAAGAAAAAAATACCATAAGACACCCCTGTCTAACATATTTTTAAAAAGAATAAATATGTAATTTTCCATATTACATCATAAATAACAATTGAATTTTTTTTGGGGGGGGAAGGGTTGTTTGTTTCAATATTCATTGTCGATTCATTGTTTAAATATTTAAAGAATTTTCCCGCGCTCATAGAATGAATACATGCAAAATAAACATTAGTGTATCTATCATAAAGAGAGATTTTCTCTTCTTTTAGAAATAACAATTTTGATGTAATTACTTCTTAAACAACTTTTTAGTCTTTAACTTATTGAAACCATGAAACAATATGGGAACTAGGTTATTAGATTTTTGAATACATTTGAAGAAAAACGTTGTTGCCTTTGTCAAATATTTTTATATCAGATAATAATAATACTAATAATAATAATAGTAATAATAATGGTAACAATAGTGACAATAATAGTAATAGTAATAATGATAGTAATAGTAATAATAGTAATAATAGTAATGGTAATAATAGTAATGGTAATAATAATAGTAATAATAGTAATGGTAATAATAGTAATAATAATAATAGTAATAATGAAATATTTGTTCCGCTTAAAGGTACATGTTTTTTTTACTAGACAGTTTAATTCCAAATTTACATTTAGCTTCACGAAAAAAATGCCTAGTTGACATTAAAACAACTGTGGATTTTTTTTAAAAATTTTTGTCTTAACGACAAATTTTTTAAGGGTTAGTATTTGTAAAACGAAAATGGTGCTCAGTGAATACTCTTTTTTTTTCACCCAAACATGTAAAAAGGGTATAGCATCTCAAAGAAATCAATTATCTCTAGCTGTAACCATATTTAAACTTAAATTAAAAAAAAAAACTAGTGATTTACGTGATTACTAGGACTCTCGGTTATTAGAAAGGCTTTTATATTCATCTTAAAATAAGTAGAACCATTTATGCCATTTTTAAAGTTAATAATGATATTAGATATTGGATAATAGTTAACTTTATTCTATGTTATGGTTTTGAAACATGGCCATTAAGAATAAAGGATTTTAACAGGTTATAACTGTCTTCGAAGTATCGTTCGTTTATTTTGAGACTAATGGGTAAGGAATATTGAGGTTAGACAAAGGGTAGTACTTAAATATAGGAAGGCGAGTGATGACATAGTAAATCTTCATCACTTGAGGTGCCTGGGACAAGTCTACGTATACTCAAACACTACCTACCTAACGAGCGATATTGAATGGTGCAAGAGTAGAATAAAAGACAACTACAGGTAGTGGGGTTGAACCGAAAAATAGTACCAATCTAAGTAATCACAGACGCTTGGACTGAGTCATTTTATTAGATGTATACTAGTGATTGAAGTCTGTGTGATTATGATAATCAAAAGTTAGAGACTTTAGGTGACATGACTCAGAATCGTTCACAGCGGCTCTGATGCGTTCTCTGTTTGTTTTCTTTTAGAATCTGGGTTTCGAAATTTCTCTACATCCTTTTGTCTTTTTTTAATGCCTATTCTACTACTACTATTACTACTGCTACTTCTTTGTTTGAAAATCTATTTTTCCTTCTCAAATCATACTATCTATAAGGAATAGGTTCTAATATTACTGAAACTGTTACTACATCCAATACTCTGGTATTTACCATCATAACTTCATTAGTTTTAATAGTTAAGACCATCATGGAAAACCTGGAAGCACTGGACGGCCGTTTCGTCCTATTGTGGGATTCCTCAGCCGTGCGCATCCGCGATCCCGCCTGTGCCGACATGGTTTGGCAATATGAACCTAGATGGATATTTTTTAGGTTCTAATTTGCCGATCAATAATTAACTTTATATATATGATATCAGTTTTTCAGGAAAAAGAATTGCGAAATTATTTTTAATTTGTTAAAGTGTCGAAAATTTCTCCTCTTTTATCACAAAGGGGTTTTGTGGAGATTTTAGTAATTTCATATAGTTAAGATCATGAGTCAATTGAAGCTAGACCATGTCAGGTAGAGACAGGTATTTACCTCAGTACAGTGGAAGTTGGTCGCGCAATTTCGTGGATTGATTGAGGTTAGACATTAACACCGTTGGATGTTGGCTCAGTGGCCTAGCGGTTAAGTGCTCTGGCTCGAGACTGGTAGGTCCTGGGTTCGAATCCCGCGAGGCGGGGTCGTGGATGCGCACTGCTGAGGAGTCTCACAGTAGGACGAAGCGGCCGCCCAGTGCTCTCAAGTTTTCGATGGTGATCTAGCTTCAATTGACTCATGATCTTCTCCTCTTTTAGTTTTCGCGACCCCTTAAATTCTTTAAGGTGATTAATATCCCTTCATAATTCATTTGTAAGCATTTGAATCTACCCGTTTCCAATACTTATGCATTCTGAGTTGACTGCATTGATATTGCTGTCAGTCATATGGGAAAATACTTTGAGTGTGTTCCTCTTTACCTATTTTCACTGAATGAGCATTCATATTTTATATAGTTTATTATTATTGTTATTATTACTACTACTACTGCTAAGTTGGTTTTTTGTGCTTATAACTTATATCCTATTTGAATTTATCAATTAATTATGTTACGATGTTTGATGACTAGAATTATTTGAAAGGAAATCTTTCTTGCTCTAGGTTTCGTGTTGTTTGACACTCCTCAATTAGATTTACCTGTACTGTTGAGGGAGATGATACTCCTTATGGATTCTTAACATGAATTCCTTAATCTCTCAGTCCGAAACCTCACCACTGGCCTATTCAAACCTCGATTGGATTTCTGACTGATGTTATGTTTTTGTCTAGTTTTTCAGATACTTAATGAATAGTTCTATAACACTGTACACAATATTTTATTGTGTGGTAAATTTAAGTACATTTGATTTTCTCAGTGACTTCAAACTGAAAAACTTTTGGTGACAATATGTGGTTCTTGAGTGTCTCTGACGCAAGCAAGTAGGGCAAGAATGACAAGAAAGAGTCCAGTGTATCGGTTAAAAAAAGTGGTCCGTGAATTGTGAAGCGATAGGTTGGATCCTGAGATTTCACACATTGTCAGTCATGCGATCCACTGGTAGAATACTCCGATATTTTATTTCAAGATAACTTGTCCCTTCAGTGTTATGCTTTATTTGTTGGGAAATACCTCATAGTTAGGGATCGAGGTTCTCATTGTAGTCAAACCCAACAAATTATATCTAGGTGGGGAAGTGAAGCAACACCACACATGATAGCTAGGGGGTGAATCAGTCAGTTAATTGTTACACTTAAAAATACTGAAAAATTAAATTACCTGATATTCGCTGGTTTGTAGACGATTGATACAAGAGACTAGGTTTAAACCTTCAATATATATCTAGAATATTTTATTTATTGTATACATGGAAACTACATTGTTACTATAGACGGAGAAAGTGTACGCTATCAATAAATGCTTCATCTTTTAAAAGACTGCTTAAAGTGCTGAAAATGTGTGGTTTAAGATATTTTGCCAAATATTATTTTTTGTGTGTGATATATTTGGAAGTGTGTGTTTTATTTAGAATTGATTAATCTGTGAGCTGCAGCCAACTTCATATTTATTTAATCTTTCAGTTCTAATTGAACTCTATCGCTCAAATTGCAATGCGTTTACCATATTGAATAGATTGAATGCGGCTAGCAGTGGAATCCGGGACACGTGTTTCATCATATTAGGGACTTGTCAGCTGGATGCTGTTGCATTCCAGAGTCGATATCCACTCTGGACTCGGATCCAGTACTTGTCGCTCTAAGCATAATCGCATTATTCACTTAGTCCAAATGGTCTCACTCCATTTATTCTACGTAAATGTTGTTTTGAGTTCCATATGTTCCTCAATTGTAGGAATACGGTCCTTGCTTTGCAATCCTCACATTTACATCTGCATCAGATCCTTCTTGATCATCAATGGTACTTCACAGGTACGTCAATGTTTCCACCTCTTTCAGAGTTTCGTCATCAAGTGTGATTGGGTTGGTGTTCTCCGTGTTGTATTTGAGAATCTTGCTTTTTCCTTTGTGTATGTTGAGGCCTATTGATGTAGAGGCTGCTACTACATTTGTTGTCTTCATTTGTATTTGTTCGTGTGTGAGAGATAGGAGGGCTAGGTCATCAGCAAAGTCCAAATCATCTAATTGATTCTGAGATGTCCGTGCTGTTGTTAATTGCTGTCTTCTTGTTCTTCCTTTCTTGAATCTTGTCCAGGATTGCCATAGAGATCCATTCTTTATGATGATGCTTCTTGCGATCCAGAACCCCTTGATACTTTGAAGTTAATGCTTCTTTGATCCCTTTCTACTTGTCCTCCATCGTAGTTTCTTGTTGTTTCAGTAGATCCTGTAAAGCTTGAAACCTATTGTTGAGAGTTATCTTGAATTGGTTGAATGCACATAGATTTACAAATCTCTCACCATTTTCATTTCTCCCTCCCAGTCCATGTCGTTGCATTATATCTTTATATCCAGTGTTATCTATACCGGCGTTGGCGTTTAGGTCTCCCATCAGGATGGTGAAGTCCTTTCTTGGGAACCTCTCTATGATTGATTGCACCCTCTCATAGAACAGAGCTTTAATGTTGTCGTTGCTATTCTCGGTTGGTGCATAACTTTAGATAACTTTCATTGTGATTCCCTTCTTCTTCATTTTGAATGATGCTTTGATAATTATGGATCCGTGAGATTCCCATCCTACAAGTGCATTTCGTGCTTCTCTGGGCAGCGTTAGAGCAACTCTCTGAGTGTGTGGAGCATTTTCTTCTTCGTGACCAGAGTACAGCAGCATCTCTCCCTTATCTAGCCTTTGCTGTCCAGCTTGTGTCCAATGGGTTTCACTGATTCCAAATACTGCGATTTATTTATTTATTTAAACACATAAATATTGGTACAAAGGGGAACCAGATAAATATGCGCCACATAAATCTCATTTGATTTGTGTGAGGGCTGCGATACTGCCCGGGTGCCCAAACCGAAGTAGGTGGTTTTCTTAGGGGGCCACACTCCGAGCCTTTGACCTAAAGGTCTAACCCACAAGGTAGTGGAGCATCGTGAGGAGATGCAGTCCCATGGTAGCCGGTGACCAACCATTGATTCATACGCCATTTGTTCCCTCAGGATCCTGGAGCCCATGAGCACCATTAGTTTGAAATCAGGGTTTTCCAACTCCTCTAGGTGGACTCGCCGTGTCCACCAACCCGGTTAAAGCGCCGGATATTCGCTTTTCGTCCTCTCAAATTCGTAAACAACAGTAATGCCACGAGAAGGCAGTGAGTATGACTTCCCTGACAGAGGCTATATACACGTGGCCATGTGAGAGCATTACGAGAGGGAGAGCGAACTCTGCCCACTCTCAGCCGTACCAGGGCATTTGGTGGCGATTGATCACATTTCACTTAAAATATTGAAAATTGATAAACCAAACCATTAGAAAGTGAATTAAAACGTGATCATTAGTTCAAATGACTCAAAATCACATTCATTATAATAAGATGTTATGTGATGAGAGGCACTTTAAAAGAAACTCTGGACCCATATGTTTTTTTGTTAACTGACACACCTATATTGCGAGAATTGATACACCGTATAGAAATTGAACCCATGTCACCTAACTGTTATATCGATTGAGTGCGTTCTTGCCCAGTTGATATATATGAGTGACAAGACCGCCAATTAGAGAGTAGTGAATTTATTTATAGCCCAATGATATACAAAAGCCGTATGAGCAGTCTTGAGTACTTATCACTCCTGCTATCTGCCTAGCCAGTCGGTTAAGTACAGAACATCAATAACAGCCTCTGCAATATGAATCATTATCCTCAAATATACTGGGTTTATATACCAACCAAACAGACCACATCGTACCATAAAATAGAATATAACATTTGTACAATAATTGGCCAAATGTGGCTGTGAATAGGGGGAACAGTAATGAATAGACTGGGGATAACTCATGAATGGTAAATCGTATAGTAATAATCTATAGGTCAAAATAAAGCTTATAACAAGAGGAACACGAATACGACTAGTTAAGTTACTTAGTAATTATACAATAGGAAATATACATATCATATTGATCCATAAATAGTTCTCAAAGTTACCATTCATAAATCTCCACAGGATACATCACTAACTCTTTACAATCTAAACATGTCTAAATCTATCAATTAAAATTAAGTAGTATCCTTCATATTCTTTAAAGTATAAAACATATAAAATTTCGATATATATAATTAATTATTTATTAAATATATATACTCTTTATTCCTTACTCAAAACTTGTACCTTATACAACCTTGACCTGACTTATAGAAGATTTTGAGAATAGTTTATCAAAATTTTTTAATTGACAAAAAACAAACATTCACAACACCACCACCAACAACAACAACAACAACAACAACCCAGCAACATAACTTGAAGGAGATGTGAACAAGTCTTGACCAACTTAATTATTACTCATTAGGCTAATTTTATGATTCATTTACATGTTCCCTTTTGATAAACGATTTTTTTTCTTTTTCTTTTTTTTTGAATTTTTCTAAGTTGAAATAAAAAAAAATACACGCCCAAATACAAGAAACAATGAATAGGATGGATATTAGTTTGGTTACAATTATAGAGTTCACTAAAGTTTATAGTTTGCATATAAGTTACATACAATCTCCTATCGAAGTAATAGTTGTAGGTTGAATAGATTATAAAAAGAACGAACCAATGTTCTTTTTTTTTAAACGTTGTGTGTTATGATCATTAGCTAAATGAAAGATAATAGTCATTGTCCAAACTTATGTGAACGACGTGCATGTGTGTGTGTGTGTAAATATACATTTCACTAGATACACTTAGTATTACTTGTTTGAATCTTCCCATTGATGTTTAGGACTGCAACTGGTCAGTCTCTTATTGGCATATATGCGTACTGTGTGTATTGCCTCGATATAGCCTTATTTCACAAGCCTTGTAAGCAAAGATGGATAGTGGCACAAGCAAGTGGCTATCAGGACTCAGTAGCTGAGTGGATAACGCGATGGCGTTTGAAGCGAAAGGTACTGTGTTCGAGTCCCAGAGTGAACATCAACTCTGAGATGCAGGTACATCCAGCTGACGAGTCCCAAATAGGACGAAACGCGCGTCAAACTGGATTACACTGCTAGCCACTATCCATCTTTGCTTACAATTTCACCAGATAGTTTACAACTGTAATGTTGAAGAGAATAATGATATGTCAAATAAAGGAGTTTATGATTTGATTAAATTGCTTTTTAGCTAGATTTAAGGTTGGGATACATGTTTGTGAATTTATATTCCATCCACGTTCCAGTGTTCAATATGTGTGCAATATTTAGCATTTCTACATTCATTCAGTGATTGAATGCTGCATATAAGAGCATGATTCTCTGTAAGGAATTCATTTCAAACTATAATTTGTCATTTGCTTACTAATTTCATTGGACAAGTTGAGATGGTGTACAGTAGGATATTTACAGAATACCAATATAGATAGATTAATAAGATGAATGAAATGAAATTGGCAATGAAGGTTACTGTGATAGACTAAATGAATAACGAAATGTTTGAAAATGTTAGATATTGTAGATTTGCTGAATATTGAATAATGAATGGTTATCTTCGACATCTTATTTATAAATTAATTGCCTTCATTATATCTATGATGCATATATGAAATTGGAAGGATATTCATTAGATCAATTACTAGTCATTGAGAAGTTAACGAGTTTCAAAAGTTTTTTTCAATTTATCTCTTGTTATTTCTTGATTGTACTGACAACGGAAAATTGACTAACTGGGTTACAGTACTCGCTAGGTTAGGCCGAATAAAGTCCAATGTTCTATAACCTTCATTTCGCATACCAGAAATTCAGACAAATAGTCACATGCAAGTTTTATAATTTACACTTATAATTCACTTGATTGTCTGTGTGCAATGCGATGCTGTAAATAGTAAATTGTAATTGGGCACAAAGCCAAGACAATTTTTTCTATATAGAACTGCGTAACAGTTTCAGGATTAATAAAGAATATGAAAGTGCAGTTAACATAAAGTGTCCAGCTAAGCTAGCAAGGAATAAGAAATATAGGTCAGGATCATGGCGCAAGTATCAAGATAGGGTTAGCAGTTATGATCAACAGTTAAGGGTCCGAAAATCAATACCTTGATCCTATTTCTTAGAATAATACATTATTCAGCTGTCTTTGCCGTCTTTCTTTGATTAGCCAAAACATGTTAAGACCTCAAGGTCGTTTGGCAGCATATTTTATGCTTGCCGAACATGCCACATTTATTGTTGATAGACCTTGTAATGTAGTGATACCCCTAAAACTGAGATTAGACATTCTATGAAAGTATATGTTATATCAGTGGTAACACCTACTGTTCACAAGCCACAGTAGTAATCAGTCTATATATGAGCATACCAGTTTGGAATATATCTTATTTATTGAGTGACTGACATCAGTCAGAGGAATATTGAACAACAGTCAAATTTTACTTAAGTTTGAATAGATTTTTAAACTATAGATTATTTTTTGCCTCATAAGTTTTATGGTGTCATGAATTCTTCAAGACCTGATGTCAGTTCATGATGAAAACCCTAAAAATAATCTAATTTCTAATCCCAACCATCAATTGTAAATCATAATCTTTATTCATCCCACAAATTTATAATCGCCATTTAGTTGTAGTCAACAGACGGACATTCTCAAGGTCACTTTAGTGTTGCTCGAAGGTTGCTCATAAATTACATTCTCATTGAAAGTGTTAATTAACAAACGTTGTAATAACAAATAATCTTTAAAATTCAGCATCTCTGTTGTAGGTTATGATTTAGTGAATTCATTGAAACTATTCATAGTTTTCTTTATACACCTTACTCTATTCTTTCTAAGTAAAACTGATAATTACAAATCTAAATTAAATCTCAGTAGAATGAAAATTGGAAATAATTCAATGTTTGTATTACCTTTTACAGTTTACAGGAGAAAAAAAGATACAGAGTTAATCTAGTCATACGCAACATAGAATCTTTGTACATCGCTTCAAGTTACCACAATTGATTAACACTGAGAATTCAAGACGAATCCCATAGTAGTAGAGATAGTGATAGTATTATTGGTAACAGAAAAGATTAGTCATAGAGGATCTGATTCGACAAGAAAATCTGAATTACCGAAATGAAACCTTGAGTCTGAATAAACACAAAGTTCTGACTACTGATAGTTGTCGAATATTTAGTGTTTCTAAACTTTTATGTTATTAACAGTAAATGTAACAGTACATTTCGTATGAAGTGTAATTTTATGATTTGATCAACGACTTTTCAATTATTAAGATAAAAGAAATGAATGTTAACTGATAGATGATAATGTAATGATAAAATTCGGCCGAATTATATCAGCTCATGAAGATAAATTGTTGACATAAGCCCTCGATTGTACGGATATCAGAAGAGAGGATATCTACTTAGTAGAATAAATTTTTCTTCTGATAAAATAATATGGCCACATACAAAATAATGAGCACAAGAGTGAACATGATTGGAAATCATTTAACAAATAAATGATGCCGGCTCAGTGGTCTAGTGGTTAAGAGCTTGCGCGCGAAACTGATAGGTCCTAGGTTCGAATCTCGCGGGGCAGAATCGTGGATGCGCACTGCTGAGGAGTCCCTCAATAGGACGAAACGGCCGTCCAGTGCTTCCAGATTTTCCATGGTGATCTAGCTTCAATTGACTCATGGTCTCATCAATTAAAAAATGTATGATCATTATAAATATAGAGTGCTTCCCGAGTCTACTAAATTTTTCCGAGTTTATATCATAGATAGATGTTAGTTAGACAACCAGTGAAAACCAAGAAGGACAAAAACAGCTGTTTTGTCCCGTTATGAGACTCCCTAATAGCGTGCATATTCTAGTCCACTGGGGATTGAACCCGGGACTTTCAATCTTACGGAGAGCACGTAACTTCTAAATAAGATAAACGACTGAAGCATATGTCAACCATAGATCATTCACTTTATATTGAAAATAATGCATAAAACTCGAAGCTTAATTCCCGGCCAGTCATATGAAAATTAGTACATAAAAGCAATAAGGTTGTTCTCAAACGTAGAACTACACAGTGTAAATAAATGTAATTTCATATAAAAACGTACACACATATAATAAGACATAAAAAAGAAAACCTTGAGTCAATAAAAGAACATTTTATAAATGAGATCATAAGTCATTTGTTGCTAGACCACCATGGAAAACCTGGACGCATGATGGCCTAGCTTCAATTGACTTATGATCTCATCTATAAAATTACAAAAATCTCCACGAAACCCCCTTCTGAAAAGGACATTTGTAGTTTTTTAATATTTTTCTCTTATTAAACTTTATATGTAATTTTCAAATTTTTGACATTTGTAACTAACCACTCAATCATTCAGCTCAAAACCAACCAACCAACCAACCGACCAAACAAACAAACACAAATAAACAAACAATCTGATATCATTCTATCTCAATCAAAATAAATAAACTGAATTAATCTCAGACTATTAAGATGAACAAAAAAGAAGAAGAACAACTTTAAAATTCAGTACTAATGAATTGATTCTATTCACCATTAATGACCTTTGTGTATGATTTAATTCAATGCCAAAAACTATCCATACTTTAATATATCAGGATTAATTTTATAAAGATATATACTTGACATGTGAATGTCATAAATATTATAATTATATAATGAATAGTAATAAAGGTTTTTGAATGATCCCATAATTAATTTTAAGAAGGTAATTTTGATTAATCTTTATTAAAATAAGTACATCTTGTATCAAGTGCTTCGATACAATTATTATTATACAATTTGTTTACATTGGTTATATTATGTTTAACTGTGAATTTTTAATAGTTGAAATCATGAGTCAATTGAAGCTAGACCACCAGGGAAAACCTGGGAGCACTGGATGGCCGTTTTGTCCTATTACGGGAATTCTCAGAAGCGCGCATCCACGATCCCGCCTCGCGAGAGAGATTCGAACCCTGGACCTACCAGTCTCGAGCCAGAGCACTTAACTGATAGACCACTGAGCCAGCATTCAACGGTGTTAATGTCTAACTTCAATCAATCCACGAAGTTGAGCAACCATTCACCAATTGTCTTCAGTGAGTTGTTTTCTCACAACAGATGTGGTTGAACTCTACTGGTCACTGTTCCTACTAGACCTCCACACCGTCGTATACCGGCCAGCTCAGTGGTCTATCGGTTAAGTGCTCTAACGGCGAGACTGGTAGGTCCTGGGTTCGAATCTCGCTCGCGAGGCGGGATCGTGGACACGCATTGCTGAGGAGTCCTACAATAGAACGAAACGGTCGTTCAGTGCTTCCAGGTTTTCCATGGTGGTCTAGCTTCAATTGTCTCATGA
>NC_031498.1:692756-703886 GCF_000237925.1 Schistosoma mansoni | reverse complement strand
TACTGAGATTTAATTTAGAGTTGTAATGGTCAGTTGGCCGGAGAAAGAGTAGAGTAAGGTGTGTAAAGAAAGCTAGGAACAGTTGCAATGAATTCACGAAATCATAACCTACAGCGGAGGTGGTGAATTGTAAAGATTATGTGTTAGTCCAACGTTGGAGAAGGTACACTGGCGATGAGAATGTAATTTATGAGCAGCATGCGCGAATTGTCTCATGATTTCAACTATAAAATTACTGAAATCTCCACAAAACCCCCTTCTGATATTATATTAATAATAAAATGTAATGTGTATTTTTGTTTTATCAAAATACAATTGATTATTTCAATAAAATAAACTTTGTGACAGCAAGATTTTAAAGAAAATCGTGTTTATTCCCCAGAATTGACGATTAAATAGAAGTTGTTCTGTTTTGTCTTGTTTTGTTTTTTTTTTGTTTATTAAGATTATTAGTTTACATTTTTATTGTAAAAATGGTTCATAAAAATAAAGGTCATAATTAAAATCAGTAGTTTATATATGATGTACAAAAAAAAAAAGGAAAAAAAGTGAAATATATGATAGAAAATTTATCCATAAAAACAATAGATTAGTTAAGTTGTTATGTTGAATAATTTGGTTTCTAGGTTATTTGTATTACTGACTTATCTCAGTTGGGGATACCATTGAAAATTTGGGAACATATGGAAGCTATTTCACAAGATTCTACATTTTTAGTGAGAAGCTGTTATCAATGAAGTATAGACAATATCTAACAACATTGAATGATTGTCAGGCTACATTTCAAATCGATGAAATTAGCAAATGTATGTTAATGGGTGCTGACTCTAATGTTTAAGCGTTTATGTGTGAACATTGTATATATATATATATGAAGACTTTTAAGTAAAGTTATTAGAAGGGGGGCATTGTGGAGATATTAGTAATTTTATATGGTTGAGATCATGAGTCAATTGAAGCTAGACCACCATGGAAAACCTGGAAGCACTCGACGGCCGTTTCGTCCTATTGTGGGACTCCTCCAAGGCTTATATTTTAATAAATGTAATTGTCTCATTGAGTCAAAGGTGTTCATTGTTCAATTTATATTTCAAAATAAATCTTAACTAAGATAAAATAAATGATCGTAATAGTCTAAATTTTATTAATCAGTCAACGACATTGTGGTGTCGGTTACTTATATCCACACAAGTAGTAAATGGTGAGGGTCAGGCATATAATATATTTCAGCAGAAGATGGATAACGAATGTACAGAAACGAAACGCAATTGTTATGAAAATGCATGAACAATGAATTCAAAGACGGTGGACTGATATTTGCAGAGAAAACAGTCAAGATTGAGACAATTGATTGATAGTTTGCAAATTAACTGCTTACTGTATGGCTGTCAGATTTTAGTGAGACATTCTGTAATTTTTGTGTCAAACTCATCCGATTGTCTCTACCTGTGTTCTTGTTCACCACAACATAACAGAAGTATTAGTAAATATATGGATTTCTTTTTCTTTTCATTAAAAATCACGAGCAAATCAAAATTAGGTTACCATTGAAAATCAGGAAATACTAGACGAACTTTCCGTTTTAGTATGGAACTCTTCCACAGTGCTCATTTACGATCCCACAACTGGATATTAAACACAATTCCTTCAATCTAGTGCTCAAAAGTTTAATCTCAATAAAATTCAACAATCTTCGTAGCCCTTTAATGCTTATTATCATGTACTGACTAGTGACTAGCTTCCACACAGAATTCCTGGAGTTCTAGTGAGAAGTCATGACTAATGGAGCTAAATCGCGTAGATTATGAGGAAGTTATCAATGAAGACAATAGACTAATTGAAGTTAGAGTTGCAAACCATTGAATTCTGGCTCTCAGTGTTCTATAGATTAGAATTTTGAGTGCTAGGTTAAAACTCCTTGGCTCTATTTCCCGAGACGGTGGGTCATGGATGTGCACTGATGAGGATTTGTATAATGAAACAAAATTTGTACAATCTCCACACCCCTCATACTGATGGTTTATCCTACTTTTGACGTTCTCAGTCGGCTATGAAGAAGAGTAACAGGTAGTGTATAACTTTTTAAATTGTCGAATCAAGTCAATAATTTCACTGATAATCAGTGATAAATACCTACCTGCATGATGAAAATGACGGAGGTGTGATGTTTTCCAACATTTTGAAGTTTCTACTTCTGTTAACATATCAAGCAAGTAATCTCTTCATAGTAACAAAATGATAAATCTGAAGGATGATTATACAGCTGACTTTAACACTTCCAATTAGAATACGTTTATGATACATAATGATTTTTCTCAATAAAGCATCAAAACTATTTCGAGGAGAGGCGAAGAAGAGAAAGAAAGAACCAATATTTCTGATTTTAAAAGAATTAGCTACATTATTTTTTCATTAAACAAATTAATCAGTATAGTATATTACGCTGGTTGAAAACTTGACAGTTCAGTTGGTTGTACCGTGATTTTAATATCTGTCCGTTTATCGATGCTTTCATGTCACATTTTTCGTTAATTTAGTCCCTGAGTGAACATGACATACAGATACATCCAGTTGGAAAGTCCCAAATAGGACGAAACGCTCGTCCTGGATACTGGTGCTAGTTATAATCAATATATGCTTAAAATGCTTGTCACCAATGTTGAAACAATCCACACAGGATGCACAGATGCCAAAAATGACTGATCACTTCTAGTTCTAAACGTCAATGAGAAGATCCGAACAACCAATTTGTATGTGTGAACAGTGTAGATTATTCTGAATTTGGCTAGAAGAGCCAAAGGCATTGTATGGCCGTCGCGCTATACCACAAATTAGTTCTAATGGTTAGGTGTTTACCCTAATATATCAAGATTGTTAGTTCGATTTGCGATGAAGTTGTGTGTTCCCACTATTGACCACATCCTTTCTACGATGAAAGAGCTGTCTAGTGCTCTCTGGTTATTAAATTGTCGAATGCAATCATTTGAAGTGAAAGAATATCGTTGAACACTTTTTTTGAATGGCTTATTGAGATAGTTCGCATAACTGAAATGAATATTCATGTAATTGAAAAATTAACTAGTAGCCATAGACTATTAGTTAGTACAGTATTTTGACGTTAGTTTACAACGAGGAATAATTTAAGCTACACAACTATTAAAAGCCAAGAAATATTGAACAATCATTTCATTCTAACTTGAGATTCCCTAGAAGTGTACAATTAAAACTATGTCAAGGATCCAACGCAGGACTTTTGTGTTTTGCTGAAAATATTTAGCATTGAGCCTATCGAGTCACCATTCACCAGTTTATACTACCAACTTCAATTATTAGTTATATGAGACAGGATTTATATATAATTAAAGGACAATAGTATAGATATGACGACAAATGACCTTCAACTTCATTCTATAACCTTAGTACTGTTAACCTAATGATATTTAAACGGAGTACATGATGATAGTACCATACTATGACAAAACGGCCGTCCAGTGCTTCTAGGTTTTCAATGGTGGTCTAACATTGATCCATTCATGAACTCAATCAAGATTGTTAAATTGTTATCACATTCGAACAACATTCTTTCATGTTAAACATAACATGTGAAAATACATTTTTTGGAGAATCTGAGTAACACATTTGCCTTTAAGTTATTATTAACTTATAACATAACCGTACTGGAAAAATCAGTGTTTACTTACATGTTTAGTAAACATTTACATGAAATTCAAACAAATAACTGTATCCGAATGACTAGATCGGTTGATTTGTGAATACGAATCGACTTTAGTGGTAAATAAATCTCCAAAAATCATTAGCTCTGTAGGTCTTTAACATTTGATGTTGACCACATTAATTTTAATGGACTCACCTAACTGAAGGATCTTGGTCACGCATCCGCACCAGACCACTAGTGGGAACGCCGTGCTCAACTTCTCCTACGACCACTAGCCAGTTTAGATCAGTCACTTCTCGATATATTGATAACCTATCAAATATATATTTGGACCTCTTCGATTCTGACTTCTGATTTCATTGGATGGGGACGTCTCTATCATAGAAGGTACTACTGGTTAAGTTGTCAAACTCAAAATACTTATGGCATCTTCATGACTAAGAATTGTCATTTACAAATCAAGCAATTTTCACACACGTTTCTACACAAAATAGAAAAATTCCCAAAAGCAATATGTATTAATATTCATACATAATCAGCTCCTGTGCAGATATTTTTACCAGGCGATTAATTTAAGAACATGTTCTACAGAATTTCATCAGTTGGAGGATACACACGTAAGAAATGAATATAAGTTTAGGTTTCGTTCAAAGTCATGGTAATCTTAACAGTACTTTCCCACAACCACAGAATCATGATTACGTGAATATCTAAAGTTCATTGACTGAAATCACTTTCCAACAATTTCTGTTTAAGCAGGTCAACAAACACATTGGCAGCTCGGAAAGTCATTACTTTCCAATGAAGAGTTCACAGTGACGTTTGTCTGGATGGACTAGATAATTCCGACAGTCATAGGTCTTCTTGTTGCCTCTTTTGAAACATTTATTCAATACATTCCTCCTTCCGGTGGTTTGTAAGCAAGCGTCACTTAGTCTTTAGAATTCATGGTAATATTTAAATAATAATGATACTCATTTTTACATTCTACATTACAGTACTTTATCAATTCACTTTGGATAACCGGATAGTTTGGACAACTGGACAAAATTGTTATTTCCCAAGTTTTATACATCATTCACATGAATCAATTTGGATGACAGATTATGGTTTGAATAATATACACCAACAAACTCAAAATAGTAATGATAACAGTAACAATAATAATGTCAAGAAGGCATCATTATTTTATTCACTTCAGTTACCGGAAGAATTGTACAATTATAGATTTAATTTTTTAAATTTACAATATGGTTGGTTACAAATGTTATTTACAAGAGATTCACATCATGCATGGTTATTTCTATCATGTCATCATATTCTTTATACAAAACATCTGATACTGTTGACATCATTAAAAGAATACTTAACAAGTATTTGTAGTGTGGATGAGCAAACTACTTACAGAAATAATAGTAGTAATAACATACATTGGTTTAGTACTACAAACAGTAGAAGTATGAATTATACAAAATTAATGTATAATTATAATGAGAACAGTAATCTTACAAACAGTTTACAAACATCATTGGGTTATGTAAAACTATCATGTTCTTGGCAATCGGGTAAAAATATTTATTTAGTACAATATAAACATTCTAAAGGAAGGTGAGTGAAATATACTACTCATTTTAAAATATTTTCATATAGATTTTTTGGTGAACTTTTTGTTCCTTTTCTGTGAAAACAAACAAATGGTGACCTTAATTGACGACCCGAATCGTATAGCTTCTGTCGACTAACCATTTAAACACAGCGTATAAACAAAAAGTCGAAAACAGGAGTTCTTCAGATGTGTATCTTTTAGCCATTCGTACACGAGCGAAAATACGGTAAAAATGAACAGTTGAAATTTGGAATTCAGCTAATGTCAACTCCCTGAAACAAGTTAATATGAAGGGAGATCAACAGTAATATAGAGGAGTTGAGATAGACATACAACATAATCAGTAACGTTACAAATATACATACCAATTTATATAAAGTCACACAACCGTTTGTATCGGTCTATCATATTAGTTCACATCGCGACTGTAAATTTCATTGTATCTATGATTCATCTACACATGAATCATTAAAAATTTCTACACTATTGAATCCCATCACTCAGAGGTATAGAGATCAAGCGTTCACGAGCGATATCAAAAGTCCTGAGTTCGAATCCCTGTGGGAGGGTCACGAATTCACATTGCTGAAGAGTCCTATGACAGCATGAAACGAACGTCCAATGTTTCCAGATTTCATTGGTTTGTTGAACTTATGTCGGTTAATAATCTCGTCAGAAAAGAAATTATTCAGTATGGATATTCATATGCAAATAGAAAACTAGTCAAAGATTAATTAACATGGTGACAAATCACAAATCAAGACGAATAATGCCATGTTATTTTCACCTTTACCCAATAGTAACTTAACATTAGGTCGATTAGTTAAATAAATCTTACTAAACCTGCAAAAAAACGTTCTTTTCTTCATATTACCAATACATATTCCATAGGAGCCAATGATTTACATTCCATGAATAATTTTGAAGGAATATCTTTATTTCTACAAAATTGAAAGCGGTTGATATCAAGAATAGTTCATAGACTATTTCATTTTATTATTCATTCATTAATTTAAAGTAGGGTTGATACATAAGTTAGATTCGTTAAAAAAGAAATCAGATTAGATCTGTTTTATGTCGTCATAACATTTACTTGTTAATCAGTTTAATAAGATAAACAGAACAAATGATGTGTATAGTGCGACTTATGTTTTTAAGACTGATTATTGATTGAGAAGGGATAAGAATTGAGGAAGATTTTAGATGGTAATGAACGGCAGTATAATAGTAACTGACTTAGATCATATGATGAAGTCATAATATTTGTATTGTTGATACATTGTATTAATTTTCATTTCAGAACTTTTTAAGTAAACATAAAACTACTTGAATTTATAGGGAATAGAATACAATAAAATCTGTTAGATTGTAGTGGCATAGTTTCGATAATCAATCCCCATGATAACCGTTATAATATAAATATTAACGGTGTTTGAAATCAGAAGGCAATGAGAAGCGGCAACTACAGATTATTAGCGGATGGTGCAGATCACAAAGCTACAGGCATATCAAGAGAATTTGAAGCAGACAGGCGAATATGTATGTGTGAGAAAATACAGAGGCAAAATTATAGTCAAACCGCAAGGTAAAGCAAAGGCTAATAATAGGATTTGGGTACATGCATACATACATGGGGAAGAGAATGAATCATCGAGTGGTGTTTAAGCGATCAACACTTTAGCTAGAGCCCGTCATGTGATCTAGTGATCATAACGCTGCAAAGAAATATGTAAAGTTAATAAGTTAATAAAAGGGCTTAACCGAAATTAACCATAGTCGAAACTAGATGTAAACAATTATTTAACAAGACCTTTTAACTAGTCGTAGTTTTTACATAACAATTTTAAAAGCACTTGTCACTGCATAATCACCTAAAAACTATCTCCTAAGATGGTTGTAGACCAGGAACGGTGTGACGAACCAGCTAACTTCGAAGTCACACCTCGCGGTCAGCATCTAACGTGGATTACCCCAATCGACGTATTAAAGTACTATGGCTCCTTTGAAGACTGTATAACATAAACGGCGTTATTACGTAAATATATTGATAAGAATGAGTACAGAGATGTTAGTGTGATCACCACCGCATGGGCCAGTCCATGGCTTATGATTAACTGATGCACGTTTATTGTCCTTGACTTTAACAGGAATCGATATTAAGTGACCCAACTTCCGGATGATTTGGTTAGGGCTCAGTGACATTTCACTGTCCCTACAAGGTTAACTCAATTAGACAATTTGTGTATTAAGGGAAGTTGTTTTCAAATTTTCAGAGATAATGAATGCTTGTGCTTCTAAATACTGGTAATAATGATCATGTTTTAAAGAATTATGAAATATTAGGTTCAACAGCTCAATATTTATTTCATAGTAGAAAAATAATAAACGTTCAACATCACGAACAGACAAAGTAACCCAGCATTTCTTTTTATTTCGCTGAAGTAGTAGCGATTAATGAACTGAAACCGGATAATTGTGTCTAGAAAGAGACGGTTATCAACATTCCTCATAGGGTTTCTACAGATTACAGACTTTTTATAGACTTTAAATCATGAACTGATAATGATGGTGTACTCTCTAAAGACTAGCTTCTAGATGTAATTCTTGGAGTTGTAGTGATTAGTCGTGACCAGTGGAGTTCAGCATTATTAGGCTTGAGACAGGTATTCATCACGGGCATTGGAAGATGGTTGTGCAATATTGTGAATTGTTTGAAGTTAGATATTAACACTTATTTTCGAATGATTTTAAACGTATATAAACTTTACACATCTATTATAACTATTCCATAGTTCATCTTGTCTACTCTATAAAATTACTATCTCTCTGTCTACATTTTTTTATCCCATCTTCGAATGACCTTACATATGTTCATTCAAAAATATATAGTTATTACTAATAATCGTTGGAACTCCAATACTTTTCATCACTATTGTCAACTACTTCATATTATGCCATACTTGAATGTAAGTAAGAATATGGCTGTAAACATCTGAAGAGAGGACATAAGATAAAAGGAATTCATATTATCATGTCCTGATTATCATTGTGGCTTTATTCAAATTTACAAATGGAGCCAATTGTATGGAATAAAATATATCAACAAGGAATATGAAGAACGAATGGTCACAATAATAGTATTCATGACTAGAGGAAAAGAAATTAGATGACTGTGACAATCAACGAGCCGAGTGTAATTTTGTATTTATGTACTTTTGTTCTGTAGTTTGGATGATGCAAGTACTATAGACATTAAGAAAATTGTATTTGAAGGGGTTTTTTGTGGAGATTTTAGTAATTTTATATAGTTGAAATCATGGGTCAATTGAAGCTAGACCACCATGGAAAACCTGGAAACACTGGACAGCCGTTTCGTCCTATTATGAGACTCCTCAGCAGTGTGCATCCATGTTCCCACTTCGCGAGTTTCGAACCCAGGATCTATCAGTCTCGCGCGCGAACGCTTAACCTCTAGACCACTGAGCCGGCATCCAACGGTGTTAATGTCTAACTCCAACCAATCCACGAAGTTGAGCAACTGTCCACCACTGTCTTCAGTGAGTTACTATCTCTCAACAGACCTGGTTGAACTCCACTGGTCACTGCTTCTCACTAGAACTGCAGGAAATATCTCTTGAAGTCAGTCACTAGTGAGCATATGATTATTATCAGAAGGGATTTTTTGTGGAGATTTCAGCGCGCGAACGCTTAACTTCTAGACGATTGAGCCGGCATCCAGTGGTGTTAATGTCTAACCTATGGTGCAACAGTTAAGTTTTTCATGAACTTTTCAGAACAACCATAATTATGTAATATTTATATACATTCATTTTAATAATATATAACAGTTAAATAAAACCGGAAAAATTAATGAAGACAATTAACAACAACAACAACAACAAAATGCATAGTAACTTAATAAAAAACAAAAAAAAACTTGAAAATTTGTTAAATTATTCAAATGTCATTCGTTGATATTTAGAACCGGGTTTTTTATTTTTTTTTATAATTTTTTTAAATCATTCGACTGTACAATATTCAATTATTTTAATCAATTAAAAATTTATTATTTTTTTTGAAAAAAAATAAAAAAATAGTTACCGCTTAAATCAATAAAATGACTTAGAAACAAAATAGATTAAAATCAAAAATTATTAGTTTTCCGGTTCAAGAAAAAAAACAAAAAAAACTCCATGATGAAAACAGAAATAAATAAATGAGAAAAGGAAGTCACTTGAAAATACAGATACATACAGATTAAAGATTATTTTTGGTGGAAAGATACAAATTGAATGTATGTATGTTATAATTAAAGATGCACCAATATAATTTATTGAAGTCCTTTAAATGAAAGTTTTAATCTATTCATTAAATTATGTCTATGAAGAAAGTTACATTGACCGATATTACAGTAATCTATTGTTGTAATAATACAGTACAGTGTGCTTATTCAAAGATGTAGTCGACACAGTAGTTCAGACATATTGGTGGCCTGTTTAAACATCTGGGCTACCTGTTCCTGTCATCTAGATATTTCAACAACTTATCTAATTTCGTTTGTTTTAATACATCATTATGCCTATTAATCGCACAACCTATTCAAGTGCGTTTCTGAAAAGTGTAAGACGTTTCGTTGTAAAGGTTACAGAAGTCCTAATCAGAGATATCGTGGTTGCTGGCAATATGCAGCGAGAAGAATGTACATTATCCAGATGTCGATTAACTGGGCTGCTAACTTCTAAATGGCGATCACTCAATATTTATCGTCAGGAAGGACGAAGAAGTAAGAAACGGAAACTTGTTGAAGAACTTTGTGCTGAGAATTCTATATTGTACCAAAATATAATATTGAATAAAGCTAATAATAATAATAATAATAATCACCTAATATGTCAATATAGTGTGTGCGATATGAAATTGTAATATGATTTATGGAATACAATCAGTACTAAATAGTAAGACAAATATGATACTAGTCACCATTCAGTAATTAATCAGTTGTACATGGAGTTAACATGAATGTATCGTTGATGAGAATCCATCATATTAAAATGTGTTATACGAAAATCAGTCGAGCTCTAAATATTTAGAACTACATAAGCAATTGTCATACGAGCTATTAAGATAATCTGAAATATTCATTTGAAAGAAATAGGTTCAGTATCTTTTTCTATAGTAATGTAATGTGCTTTGGATAAATATCCTATTTTCCTTTATATCATTTTACAACGTAACGTTAACTAATTTAATAATCTACACGATTGAATAATATGTTAAGTATTCACCTTGCTTTTATTATCCTCAACTTCATTTGATCACTGCATGTATTATGCAATACTTGATGAAATAGGTAATTTGATTAAGTTATAAATTGTGCTTTTACTTCCCACATCTTCCGTTAATTATAATCTTTCTAACGATTAAATTCACTTAGTATCGTTTGTTTTTGAATCTTCCCATTTATATTTAGGACTGCAATTGGTCAGTCTCTTATTGGCCTACGTGCATACTGTGCGTATTGTCTCGATATAGCCTCAATTCACAAGCCTTGTAAGCAAAGATGGATAGTGGCTAGCAGTGGAATCCAGGACACACGTTTCGTCCCGTTTAGGACTCATCAGCTGGGTGTACCTGCATCTCAGAGTTGATGTTCACTGTGGGACTCGAACCTAGTACCTTTCGCTTCAAACGCCATCGCGAGTTCCAAGTAGGACGAAACGCGTGTTCTGGATTCCGCTGCTAGCCGCTATCCGTCGCTGCTTATAATACGTGTGAATTAAGGCTATATCGAGGCAATACGCACAGTATGCACATGTGTCAATAAGAGACTGACCAATTGCAGTCCTAA
>NC_031498.1:687539-692556 GCF_000237925.1 Schistosoma mansoni | reverse complement strand
GACTACCCTCAATCATGTAGGTGATCTAAACCCATTTTATAATTATGCTTTTAAATATCACAGGTTCTAAGCATCTGATATGAACTAATGCAATGAAATGAATTCATGCTATTCTGCTAGAATCTTTATTCTTTCTCCTTTTAGAATGATAAATGGAACTATGTGTATGTCATTTTTGTTTATCTTTCACATAAGAGTTCGAAAGCTTTCGTTAACTGAGCACCATTCGTTTTCAGTGTTAAACGGTTTATCAAATCATGCAAAGTTTGTCAGTAATTCTTCGACATTCTTCCACGTTGAATAAGGCTATGAATCTGTTTTGCATCGTGTAGTCTTCACCATTAGTGGTTTTCTGTTTACTTTCTTTGTCTCAGTCAGTACTTTGGTTAGACTGAATCTATAATGCTATGTGTTTATACTAATTTACTGGTAGATATTAGTCTCGTTTACATGAAAGGTGAAAGGATTTCAAAATGGAATAATAAATATTTGTGAACTTGAATTTGACGTCGAATCGCGATTGACTAGGAGCAGTGGCCAGTGGAGTTCTACCAAGTCTGTTGTAGAGATATCAACTCACTGAAGACAATTAGTGAATGGTTCCTCAACTTCGTGGATTAGTTGAAGTTAGACATTAACACGGTTGGATGCTGGCTCAGTGGTCTGTCGGTTAAGGACTTCGGCTCGAGACTGGCAGGTCCTGGGTTCGAATCTCGCTCGTGAGGCGGGATCGTGGATGCGCACTACTGAGGAGTCCCATAGTTTGACGAAACGGCCGTCCAGTGCTTCCAGGTTTTCCATGATGGTCCAGCTTCAATTGACTCATGATCTCAACTCTATAAAACCGAATATGTTATTTTGTTATAGTTATAAAAATCATTAAGTCTTTGTGTCACAATACAGTTTGTGTTCTAAAAGTATGAATTATATATCTTCAACAATACGTTTCTCTAGTCACTGAAATAAGTAATTAAGCAATAACACACAGAAGGGACACAACAATAAAAAGTGAAGAATATATAAGAACTTTCGTCTAAATTACAGCGAATAGTTTCACAGTATTTGGGTGCCGAGTTGATGTAAGACATTAAATAGGAATAATGTATATTTGTAAAATCTCACGCGAATGAATTTGAAGTAAATCCAACGTTTTGCCTGGCAATCTGGCAATCTTCAATTGACTAATGATTTCAACAGTGATAAAACAAAATAAGTATCAGGAAGGAATTTCAAGTAATGATTAACATCAGCTAAATAGATATTTCATTTACAATTGATTGATCACTGGGTGGTGATCAATGTCATGCGTGTCATGTCCTTCTTAGTGCTGATCAAATGCTATCGATCGATATTTCATTTACTCTACTTTTATGAAGTGTGTAGTAAACAACTCTTAAAGTTCAGAACTAACCTATTCTATTTAAAATTAAAGTTTCAAGGACTTTAGCAGACTATACTATTTACATCATTGTTCGTTTTCTTCTTATCAAATCAAAGTTTTACTTCTGATTTGAATCAAATATTGCCTCAAGTCAATTTATATAAAGAGTAGAATCTATATAGTATTTACTAGAGTGTTTATTTTTAAAATTTACCTCATTTCACATTAGTAAAGTAAATGTAAATAAACACAAAAATATAAAACAAATCAACATGGGATAGATAATTAAAAACAATGGATGAAGTTGTAATCTATATTACCGGAGTACCGGAGTGAACATCAACTCAGAGGTGCAGGTATATCCAGCTGATGAGTTTCAAATAAGACGAAACGCGTGTCCTGGATTCCACTCCTAGCCACCATTCATCTCTGATATTATGAAATAATTCTTGGATATATATATTTAGAGGGAATTCAAGAATTATTATATCAGTGTACTAAGCTCAATTTTAGATTATGTAACCTAATGCTAGATTCTGATAATTAAATTGAATTTATTCAGCGAATAATTACATTCTAATCCTTCTTAGAATACTAGTCATTAATTGACATGTACTGATATCGATTAAAACAAACTTTATACATCCACGCATAGATATCGTCGATTTACAATACTTGGTCTGGTTAATGAAATGCCCAATTCAATTCGATACTGATTAATAACTATGATCTGTTATAACTTTTTCTTCCATCATATTGTAGTGAACAGAAGACGAGTGGGGACAATGGAATGTATTTAAGCACAACATAACAGACTATCTCACTAAATTCTGATAACCATACAGCAAACAATTAATTTGCAAAATAACAACCAATTGTCTCAATCTTCACTGTTCCTTCTGTAAATATCAGTTCATCTTCTCTAACTCCATCGTTCATGCATTTTTCTATCAATTGTGCTTCATTTCAGTTCTTTCCTTATCGGTCTCCTGCCAAAATGCATTCTATGCCTGACCATCACCATATACTACTTATATGGATATAAGTAGACCACACTACAATATGGCTAAAATGATCGATCGTTTATTTTATTTTTTTTTTGAAAATAAAACTGGGAAAATGAGTTCCGTATTCTTGTTTTTTTGTTAAGTGTTTTGTATTCTTTTATTTTTTAGATCCATTTATCAATGTATTAAATTTGAACCGATCAATGAAATAGAGTCAGTCTCAGTTTTTAATTTATTTTTAAGTAAGTTCATTAATAAAATTCATGTTTTACAGTTTCCCTTCTTACATTTAATTTGATAACTTTCATCTCTCCACTTATAAAGTATCAATTATATATGTAAAAGACTATGATAAAGAAGGTTCAAGTTGATTGATGTATGTTGATTCTCTGCCACGTTTTATAAAGATTTCACCATGTTAATAACGCTGTATACTATATTTTTGTACATTATTACTGTAATATGATTTACCTAGAGTTAAATCACTGCATAATCTTCATAGATTTTAAATTACGAACAACCATTGAAAACTTGGAAGCATTGAAAAATAGTTTCGTCCTAGTGTGGGACTCTTCATCAGTGTGCGTCCATGACTCCACAACAAAAATTCCTGTTGTGATTATTGTTAATTATTGAGGTCTATGTGATGAAAAATATTTAGTCTCCATAATTGACGTGTTCACTAGTGACTGACTTCTAGATCCAACTTCTGGATTTCTTGTGAGAAGTCGTAATCAGGGAAGTTTAACTATGTCGAGCGTGATTCAATCATTTACCATAAACTACCAGCCAAACAGACCACATCACACCATAAAATAGGAAACAACATTTTGTTATATCTGTGGCCGAGTGGATTATTAGTTGATGGGTGAGGTGATGAGACCGTCAATTAGAGAGCAGCGAATTATCGACTGGAGCAGTGACTCGAAACCGTACGAGCAGACTAAAGTGCTAACCGATCCTGCGATCTGCCTAACCCAGCCAGTTGAGTCCAGAACACAAATAACAGCCTCGGTAATATGAATCATTATTCACAAGCATACTGGGTTTATATACTAACCAAACAGACCACATGTACCAAAAAATAGATAAATAACATTTGTACAATAATTGGCCAATGTGGCTATGGATAGGGGGAAAGTAATCAATAACAATAGTTCAAAGGTCAAAACAAAGGTTATGGTAAGAGGAACACGAATACAATTAGGTCAGTTATTTAACAACTATACAATAGGAATTAGGCATATTACCTTTGTCCATAAATATACCTCAGATTTACCATTCATGATTCACCAGGGGATATAACACCTCCCCTTTTTGAGAAATCCGGAGTTGATATCCGGATTTTAAATTTCTCGAATTCCCCCTCCCCCACGAAAGACTGTTGGATCCTCATATAGCCAAGTTACTATTAATTCGATATGTTTGTCATGTTTGACACATTTAACAGGGAATCCATTAGAACTGACGAGATGATGAGGATCGACGACATTTGATTTGAGGTCACTAGCGTTTGATTCTTGTGAAACAGGTTGCTTGAATTTTTTTGGAACCTCATTGGCAGATAATGGATCATTTGGCACCACTGTATCCACTATACTGCTCGCTTCGTTGCCCGTTTCTTCGTGGGCTGGTACTGCAGCAATTTCATGAGCATTTGACATGGCATCATGTTGCTGAGAGCTGGGAGCATCACTGTTCGGACCTGCTAATTCAGGGATAGTGGTGTTTGAATCCACTACCGTGCACGTTTCGGAAATGGATAGTGCTGGACAACCGGGCGTCTCTTGAGAGACTGCTGTTTCGTTTGAGATGCGGCTGATCGAGGATTCATCGAGGCTGCGATCATTTTCTAGCTCTGCGTGAAATTCAGTGATTAATCCATTCACTTCCGACGCATATGCAAAGCATTGGTGATCCAGAAGCTGTGTGCGTAGTTTGACCATGAACTCCAAATGTCGGTCAAATAGCAACTGCAATCGGTCAGAAGGGAGTGTCATTTTTCACTTTTTTGTCCCCGTCGCCAATTGTTATATCTGTGGCCGAGTGGATTATTAGTTGATGGGTGAGGTGATGAGACCGTCAATTAGAGAGCAGCGAATTATCGACTGGAGCAATGACTCGAAACCGTACGAGCAGACTAAAGTGCTAACCGATCCTGCGATCTGCCTAACCCAGCCAGTTGAGTCCAGAACACAAATAACAGCCTCGGTAATATGAATCATTATTCACAAGCATACTGGGTTTATATACTAACCAAACAGACCACATGTACCAAAAAATAGATAAATAACATTTGTACAATAATTGGCCAATGTGGCTATGGATAGGGGGAAAGTAATCAATAACAATAGTTCAAAGGTCAAAACAAAGGTTATGGTAAGAGGAACACGAATACAATTAGGTCAGTTATTTAACAACTATACAATAGGAATTAGGCATATTACCTTTGTCCATAAATATACCTCAGATTTACCATTCATGATTCACCAGGGGATATAACAGTTTCACTACTTGATACTCATAAATAATAAACAATGAGCAGTCTTATAGCCACTATTTTATGATATATATATATATGTATATATTGTCTGGTCGGAGTCCACGTGATTACCATAACTAATGGTTA
>NC_031498.1:667205-687339 GCF_000237925.1 Schistosoma mansoni | reverse complement strand
CTGTTTGAAGACAAGACATACTATAGGCTCTTTCAGTCTTCGATAAATCTACCTAGTATTACGGATAGAACGAAACATATACTTAGAGGGTTACTATAACTTCTGGTATTTTGAGTGTTCTACCATGTGTTCATTGGGTCCCATGAATTACCGTATTTAAACTTATGTAGTAGACCGAAGATATCGAGTCCTTCATCGGTCACATTGTCCAGAATGTGTGGGAATGTTTTGTGAACCGAAGTGAAGGTCATCTGTAGAGTTAACTCTCCTTTGCCTTCCTGAGTTCTTTCTATCTCTAAGAATATGAAATCTTCCAAGTCACGTTTTATATAGTATACAAACAACGTCAGCCAGATTTTTATGACTGTGGTCATATCTAGCTTAACAGAGTCTATCCGTACATCCAGCTCTGACAGTTTGTTGAGTGGGCTCCGGGAGTCTGAGTGGTCTCCAAACCCTAACCTTTCCGATTATTGCTTATACTCTTACTACCTCTACCACTATGGGATTTGAATCGACAACTGCATCTTTATGCTAATGCGTTATGACGACTCGAACTGAGTACGTACGTACGAAGTTCTACGTTGTGACTGACTGACTGACTTTACGCTTGTATTGAACCAGTCATTTGCCTAACCTGAAAATGGGATTATTTGTAAATGTTACTCTAGTGAAAATGCTCCAAATCGGTGTGGAATTCGAATCCACACGTAAATTATTGAGATTGTAAATAGACCATATTAAGAAACATAAATCCTTCGTGATTTTATCTTTAAAGCACGCATTATAACACAGATTCATTAATTTTATTGTCAAACTTAAGCACAAGAACTGAAGGTACTGGGTTTATTCTTGGTGGAGTCATGGATGCACAATGCGGAAGCATCCTATACTACGATAAAACAGCTTTTCAGTCCTTTCTGATTTCACACCCATCCAAAGTGAGATAAGTCTACATGGAATATCAAATTGTTTATTCTCTGATAAAATTGATTTTTAACTTCCTAAAAACAATATTTTAATAGACTACGAATATTATTCACAGATTAATGGAATTCACAGTTTCCTTTGATAAACTGATTCATAGTTAGTATATGTCAAGGACTAGTATCATTTGAGAGTACCGTTAAAAGTAGAAATGATAATGCGACTATTTTATCTTAGTATGAAACTCTTCAGCGTGACACATCATGTTCCTGGTAGAAGTAAAACTCAGGACCAATAATACTCACAGCAAACTCTTACCCTCAAGACCATTAGTTTGTAATCCAGTGGTTATTAATTTCACCGTAAATTCACTTGTAGTATGGCGCGACTTCCATCGAATCAAACTAGTGTTAACTGTCTAACTTTCTTAGTTAATAAATTGTATATCTTAATAGTTGAATTGATGAGTCAATTTAAGCTAAACCACCATTGAGAACCTGGAAGCACTGGAAGTCCGTTTTGTCCTAGTATGGGACTCCTCATCGGTGAACACTCACAATCCCACACAAGGGACCCGTACCCAGGACCCCCGATCTCGAGCGCGAACGTTTAATCTCTAGACCACTGAACCAGCATCTAGCTTCAATCGATCTATGATTTTATGCCACCCATCATCCTTTGTGTGAAGTGGATAGCTGTCTCCAACCGACACGGATTGAACTTCACTGGTCACGACTTCTCACTAGAACTTTAGAAAATCTAACTTGAAGTTATTCACTAATGAGCACATGATTATTATCAGAATGTTGATTTGTGGAGATCTTAGTGATTTTAATGACTGAATTCACGAAAATTGTTTATTGTAAAATGACTAGTATTTACATAGTACTGTTCAGTATATTCTTTTACATTTTTAGCTCTATCTCCAAATACAGAACTCAGCAAAACATTGTGCCCAATATCAGGTGGATTTCAAATAAGTCATATATTAGATTTAAAAGATAATCAAGTCAGTTTTGATACATTTTGAGTAAACTACTCGTATGATGATATTAACTCTGATGTGTTATTGAAGTTTGATCATTACTTATATCATTTAAGTTAACAATGCAAAGATACTTTCTATTTAGCATCAATTCTAATTTTGGTCTTTAAGATGTAACGATTACTCCATCATTTGTGTCCATCCTGTAACCAAGATACTTCATTTGTAGCATCAGACCATAGGAATCAGATGTATTATCAGGGATTTCTTGATTTATTACTTTAGAAGGTCTGTGTAGATTGTTGAATTACATAGCTTACACGGCGAGTTTATTTGACATAAACATTAGAATGCAAAAGGCGTTGGACACTCTTTTCGTCCTAATATGGGGCTCCTTAACAGTGCAAACCATCGATCCCGTTTGACACTAACGGCAGGATCTTCCAATTCCTTAGCAAGGATTAATTTCAGGAGTTCTGGTGGAAGGCTGCCAACATCTCAGTTCAACAGTGGTGAATGTGAGGTAGTTACCAACCATTGGTACCGAAATATGGTCGTGAAATATCTATTGAAGCTAGAAATGTAATCTTTTGAGTGTCGGCTTATTGGTCTAAAACTAAATGCTCATCGCGAAGTATAAATGTCTTGGGTTTGATTCCTTGTGAAGTGGAAGATACGTACTGCAGCTGTCAAGTGTCTCATGGTTTTCAGTAATTATGTAACCAAGATTGGTTCCCGATGGAAACTATTGGGTAATTTAATCAGATAAACTACACATTCGGTATCAGTTTAATTTCTGATGGTTTGAGTTATTCCGTTGTTGATATTTCGACAGGAATGTGATTAGTCTTGATTTGGGATATGTAGATTTTGTGCGGGTTGCCTCAATATATCAATTACGAGACAAGTTGATATAGAGTAGAAAGAATGTAGTGAGCAGTGAAATTCAGGACGTGCATTCTACCTCGTTTGGGATTCGTCAGTTGAATGCACATGGACACTAGAGTTGATGTTCCCTCCAATACTCGAACCCAGTACCCATCATACAGAAAATAATGTTATGATTACATTTCTGTCTGTCAGATCATCTGTTTATTTAGGTCTCGATGTAGCTAAACAATTTATCTGATTGTAAGTGAATAAATAATCAACATGATTCATCCTAAAAGGTGCACTAATGCATAATTCAGATATCAATTATAATGAAAATGGTTAATACATCCCCACTTTTGTGACTAATGTTAATTACTCTGCATTAAACATAATATAAAAGGTTTATTTTTGATGCGAAGCTTGTAAATTATACTATGTGGTGATAGACTGACCCAACCAGAGACCAGTCAAGAGCGAAACGATAAGTATAAGATGCTGATGAGCAGATTGTTGGTTAGGAGTGAGCTTAACTACTCGGGGGAACATAAATACGCTATCTGTTGAAAACTCGTCCTAATTATCCACGGAAGATATGTATCCATATTCATGAATGAGTTCGTGCATATATTTCGATTCAGGTTTCCCATTAGAAGTTTTACTCATTCTTAGGTTTCTTACTCCAGTAGATAGTTGGGTTCTCTTATTAGAAGTTCATGTATCAGTATTAGACTTAGACGACCCTCCAACACAAAATATAAGGTTTTTAAGAAAATTCAGTATTGAAATATTTTCATCTATTTATAGCTACTTTACATATATACATCGACTACATCACATAATAATTTTTGTCTATTTATACATAGGTCCTATGTGAACCTCATGTTTACTCGACTTTGGAAAGTGAGTGCATGTTGGGTGAAGGTATCTTATGGACATTTTTACAACCTCAATGTAATCCATTTGTACAAAACTATAGTAAGTATTTACTAAGCTAATTCATAGTTTCTAATAATAGTAATGTTGATTAGGCGGATTGAAAATTATAAACACTGATAGTGTAATTGGGTTTTCAAAAGTTGTTGAAACAATAGTTTCAATAAATATCTTCAAAAATATACAGTAATAGAGGATGACAATTATTTGAAGCAACTATGAAATATAAAATTTACTTGGTATTGTTTGTTTGAATCTTCCCCTTGATGTTTAGGACTGCAATTGATCAGTCTCTTATTGGCATACTGTGCGTATTGCCTCGATATAGCCGTAACTCACACTCATTATAAGCGAAGTTGGACTAAGTAGTTGAGTGGATAACGCGATGGCGTTTGAAGCGAACGGTACTGGGTTCAAGTCCCAGAATGAATATCAACTCTGAGATACAGGTATATCCAGCTGACTAGTCCCAAATAGGACAAAACGCGCGTCAAACTGGATTACACTGCTAGCCACTATCCATCTTTGCTTATAAAACTATGAAATATGATATTGATGTTTATGAGATGTACACCCATTTCGTATGAAAGTATAATTTCGGACGGAATTGAAAATATGATAACGAATATTTATCGTTACAAGCCTATTTTTTAGCCCATATTTTTGTTCTATATGACTTTCAGTACAAAATAAGTCTAACTCTAGATAAATAAAAAACTATCAAATAGTTAAGCCATAGTCGGTGATGTTCAGTCATATTAAACCTTAGATAAACGTCTCAGATAGTACTGAGTGACAGTTATGTAATATAGTGAATCGACTGATTTTCGAAGTGTAAAATCACTGAATTCATAATCAAATCGTTTAAAGTTAACATAATTTTCACAAGAATTGAAGATGCTAGGTTTAATATCCAACTGGGTTGTGAGTATTCACTCCTAACGAGTCTCATATTTGAACGAAATAGCTATTAATATGCTCTCTCTGATTTTCAGTGTCTATTAACTTAAAGTCGATTCATAGTGTTAATTCCATTTAAACAAGAAACCTTTCGACTCATTAAAATGACCTTTATTGATTGCAATGCTAAATGTTAAATTTCAGATATAAGTAATCAAAGACAAGTATGAATGTTAGTAAGTAGTAATTATATAACTCATTAAATAGAAATAAAAAGAATTCAACGAAGAAAATGTTCTTTTCAACAAAATCATTTACTTAAGCTATACATTCGTATTTATAGTTATATGGAAAACATATATCTATAAAAGACTAGCAAAGATTGCATCATAAAGTGATTCGAGACTCTTATTAACAAATGAGATTACGTAATAATCAAGAGCAATGAAAAGAATATAAGGGTAAAAATAATTTACAGGTCAGATAATTGTCCAATTGACAGATGTAAAGAAAAACGACAAACATAAAGGTCATAATAATAAAAATAAGCTGAATAATATTCAAGAAAACTTGTTTAAGGTAATAATAATAACTGAATACATTCACTTGGTATTGTTTGGTTGAATCTCCCAATTATTGTTTAGAACTGCAACTGATCAGTCTCTTATTGACATATATGCATACTGTGCGTATTGCCTCGATATAACCTTAATTAATTCACAGGCATTATAAGCAAAGATGGATAGTGGCTAGCAGTGTAATTCAGTTTGACGCGCGTTTTGTCCTATTTGAGACTCGTCAGCCGGATGTACCTGCATCTCAGACTTGTTGATGTTCATATTCATTTCATTATGAGTTTCCATTTGACTTACTGATTGCTGTTATACTAATTATTGTTATATATTGATTTGACTTCCCTTCGATCCAATTCCTTTGACTGTGTAGATTACTTTAGAAGAAGACTACTTTGGAGCGATGTTTCCACAGTTGATTAAATGAGAATGTACAGCTTAAGTAATTTATTTATTCATTTATTTGGACACATAAATATTGATACTAGGGGGAACCAGATATACAGGCGTCACACAAAAAATTGTCATTTCATTTAATTGTGTGAGGGCTATGATACTGTCCAGGTGCCCAAACTGAAGCAGGTGGTTTTCTTAGAGGGCTACACCCGGAGCCTTCGACCTAATGGTCCGATCCACAAGGCAGTAGAGCAACGTAAGGAGATTCAGTTCCATATTAGCCGGTGACCAACAATGGGTTCGTGCGCCTTTTGTTCCCTCAAGATCCTGGAGCCCATGTTCATCATTGGTTTGGAATCAGAGTTCTCCAACTCCCCTAGGTGGACTTTCTGTGTCCAACAACCCGGTTAAAGCACCAGACATTCGCTTTTCGTCCTCTCAATTTCGTAAACAACACAAACGCCACGAGAAGGTAGTGAGTAGGACTTCCTTGGAAGAGGCTGTATACGGGTGACCGTGTGAGAGCATTTCGAGAGGGAGAGCGGACTCTCCCCATCCTCGGCCATACCAAGGTATTTGGGTGCTAAGTAAATAATTTCATTGAAAAGAAAATTTTTTCACTGAATTCTTTTTATTTTTATTCAGTGACACAATGGTTTATTTTAATTATCTGCAGAGCTGCAAAACTCCTCATCAATCATCTTTCCCTTTTTTTGTTTGTTTCTTGCATTGAGCCATAAAAGATTTTTTTTCTAAAATTCTGGTTACCATGGTAACTGCTTGTTTATCATTTAGTTTCTAAAAGATTTACAAATTAGTTTAAGCTTTATTAAAGATTAATTTAAAAGAAAAAAACTTCACCTTCAATAGTTGACTTTTTCTATATTTTGAAAATCTAACTCAATTAACAACAATATTGTCAAGATTATTTTGTTGAAAATAGAATTTTTTTTGTTTTTGTTTTTTGTACTGCAAAAACAAAGTATGACAAACTTTATAGAAGTAAGACATTAACACCACTGGGTACCGGCCAGCTCAGTGGTCTATCGGTTAAGTGCTCGTGTGCGAGACTGATAGGTCGTGCGTTCGAATCTCGCGAAGCGGGATCGTGGATGCACACTACTGATGAGTCCCACGATAGGACGAAACGGCCATCCAGTGCTTCCAGGTTTTCCATGGCGGTCTAGCTTCAATCGACTCATGATTTCAAGTATATAAAATTACCAAAATCTCCACAAAACCCCCTTCAGGAATAATAAATGTTTTAATATTAAATTCATTACCCAATAGACGGATATCATACTCTATCACTCTTTTTGTTTTCTACGACCATAATAAATATGATCCAATAGCATAGTTCATGATCACACTAACCTTTAAGTTATTTTTTTACCCTAAATTATTTTTGTCTATGTCAACTTGTAATTAGATTACTTGGATTACCTCATAGTATAATAATAATAATATCGTTATTACTATAATTATCATAAGTACCCCCCCCCATGTTTCAAATCAGAACGATAATTTAATATTTATTTTTCATGAACAAACTATCTAAGGATGATATGGTAAATTTTTTCCGTAATTCAATTAAATATTATATGTGAGAACATGAAAAAAATAGATGGGGGGGAGGGGGTGGGAGATACATTTGATGTTTTTTTTAATGCTACTAAAGATGAAATAAAATTAAGCATTATTCCTCAAAATGAAATTTCATTTATCCTTACTTCAATCTATTTTTTATTTTTTTCACTAATGTGGGGGAAGGACAACAGTCCCCCCCTCTACACACACACATACACACAGAGAGAAATCATAGTTTTACATCGTGTAATTGAGATCATCCATTTAGAGTTTATGAATTATCACACAACCATAATGGTAATAATTTTATTATAAATACAAGTCATTACTACTAATAATCATATAATATGGTGGTAGTAGTAGTAGTAGTAGTATGTTAAAATGATAATAAATCATAATGTATTTTTGTTTTAATTAGTTAGTTAGGCATAATGTTTGTTTAATTTGACACTTTAACATTTAAATGAATGAAAGAAAAATTAGAAAAAAAAGAGAGATGAACTCTTTATTTTACTCTTATTACTAAATACCTCACATAACAAATATGTTGGTTGTTACTATAGAAACAAGGGGGGGGTGTTTATGATTTTTATTGCCAATAATAGTAATAATAATAAAATTAATTTAATTTATAAATTATTTTTCAGTTTTTTGACATTGTTTATTTTTATTAAATTTATATTAGTCTAAAATCACATAGAAGAGAAAACAAATGAAGAATATGATTGTGTTGTTTATTCGCTTGACAGAAATGTCTTTGAAAAGAATAATTTTCATGTATGAATGATTGAACAAGGTCGTTATGATGATGAAATAGTTGGACAAATTCGATTTCTTGAAAATAATTTTCTTTATTTGGTTGAATGGGTTATTTTTGAAGGAGATAGGTTTAGTTTGTTCGGTTGTATTGGTTAAATATTGATCTTATTTAGGGTCTCGTTGAAGCAGTTGTCTTGTCTTGATGCAGAATTTTATAATAGTGAACAACTATGACCATAACAAAGATCGAATCTAGTACTTTAAGATGATGAGGTGAACGCTTAATCGTTAGAACCATTGAGTTGGGATCCAATGGTAGAGATTTTCAACCTAGGTGAATTCTTGATACATTGTAACAATCATTCGATGACATAGGTAACAACTATTTCACTGTCGGTATGTCTGAAATCCATAGGTTATAACTTGACAGTAGAACTTCAAGAACTCATCTAGAAGTTACTAGTGAGCTCATTATCATGACTTAGTTGAACGGGGACTTTGTAGATAGTGATTGGACTTTTAGATCTCATTCACTACATACTGAGCTCAATTGAGATATCCTTGAAAGTCATGCGACAGTAAGTATCTATTTCATTCTAGTTTGGAACTCTATGGCAATGATTTTTGGTTTTCATTGGTGTCCAGAGTGAAATGAGTCTATGACAGATGGGACCTATAGATCTGCTAATTATTTTGAATACATATATCAATACAATCGGATTTACTAAGATAGTTAGTGATGGGAAAGTTCGTCTGAATTATTGAAAATCAATTGTTGTTAATAAATACAAAAAATACATTGCTAATTCATGTACACAGGACTGTTAATTTGATAGATTTCTCACAATGTGAACTATAGATAGTTTTACTTCCAGACTAATCTGGGATTTTTGTTAGATGGGCCATTGAAGCTCAACACTAAAAACTTACTTCATCAGATATGTTAACACTGTTAATTCTACCCATCCTGATCCCTTGATAGATTTAATAAAAAAGTCGGTAGAGTTTTGATGTGAACCAAACAATATGATTCCTTAGTTCAAAACTTACTTGGATAATATATACGCTGAATATTGTTGATTCCCAGCGGCGATTTCATGAATATATACGGTAGTGGATATTGAATAAATTAAGAATCAACAAAATGAAAAAAAGCATTACACTATACTACTAGGAAAAAGAACAAATGTTACAAATTACAGCGAAGTTACCTAAGAAATGGTTATTTAGTGTTTCGAATTTATTAATTCTATCATTTTCTACAACAAAGATGGATAGTGGCTAGCAGTGGAATCCAGGATGCGCGTTTCGTCCTATTTCGGACTCGTCAGCTGGATGTACCTGCATCTCAGAGTTGATGTTCACTCTGGGACTCGAACCCAGTACTGTTCACTTCAAGCAAGGGGCTATCAGGACTCAGTAGCTGAGTGGATAACGCGATGGCGTTTGAAGCGCGTCCTGGATTCTACTGCTAGCCACTATCCATAGCTTCTTATAATGCTTGTGAATTAAGGCTATATCGAGGCAATACGCACAGTATGCACATATGCCAATAAGAGACTGATCAAGTGCAGTCCTAAACATCAATGGGAAGATTCAAGCAAACAATACTAAGTGAATTTTCTGCAACAGTTTATTTACGAAGGTCTAGTTACGCTTTGTTTCAGTAAAAACATATTTTGCTAAAGTTGTCTAGTATTCGGTTCAATGTCTTTACTGTAGTTTTTCAGATTCTACACCTTCAGTATAATTCCGTGCAAATGTTTTTTTTTAAATTGTGTTAATAGTGAAGATTACTGTTATTATTAAATGTACACTCAAAGTGTAAACCGAAGTGTGCAATTTTTTAACATATGTTTTCATAGTATAGAAGGATCATGGAGACTATAGATATTTCATTGTTTAGTCCAAATGATAACGTTTCTCGTACCAAGTCTCTAGTCATGGGTTTAAGCCTCTGTGGTGAGATCAAGGTTGCTCAGTACTCAGGGGTCCAAAAGAAGAACAAAACAGTTGTCTAGTATTTCCCGGTTTTCAATACTGGTTCAGCTAAGATAGGTTTGTGATTGAAACTATTAAAAATACAACTTTACAAGTGGATTCTTCAAAAAAGTAACATCTCATGAAGGTATCAATAAAAAACAAAAGTGCGCTAGACGACTATATTTTCTTAATAGAAGATTCTACAACATTAGGCATCCTCACTCTCGTCAGGGCTTGAACTCAGGATTTTCATGCCACTTATTGGATGGATAACCTTAAGTATTCAGTGATCCACATTTCTAGCCTCAATTCACAATATCAGACCATGACGTAAAAATCATGGGCAAATTAAACTAATTTTCCCAAAACCTCTAAATATATAAACAAAGATTCAGTTAGTATTGTTTGTTTGAATCTTCCCATTGATGTTTAGGACTGCAACTGATCAGTCTCTTATTGGCATATGTTCATACTGTACGTATTGCCTCGATATCGCCTTAATTCACAAGCATTATAAGCAAAGATGGATAGTGGCTAGCAGTGGAATCCAGAATGAATATCAACTCTGAGATGCAGGTACATCCAGCTGACTAGTCCCAAATAGGACGAAACGCGCGTCCTGGATTCCCCTGTTAGCCACTACCTGTCTTTGCTTATAAATAAAGATGTCTTTTTAAGTAGTAAAGATATAAAATCTTAAAAATCAATACTGAAAAATATTCAACACAGTAACAATCCCATGAATAATAGTTGCTAAACTAAGAAATCTTACATAGAACGTTAATATCTATAAGTCTAATCTGTTACAATGAATATAATTTACGTTTTTCAACAATGCTTATCTATCTATATACATATATATGAAGTGGTCAGGTTGTATAAAGGGAAAGAAGTACTCTATTTTTGATTAAAGAAAGTATTCACTGTTATAAAAGAACGGAAATATTATCAATAATCAAGATTAAAGGATAATCTTGGCATAAATAAGTACACACGGAAGAATACAAAGGATTAATGGAACATTGTATACAGTTATCCATATATATATAATTCACAGTTCATGTATCTAGTTACATTGGTTATTCAGATAACTGATTTGTCACCCTTATTTGTATAAAAGAAAATTTAAGGAAATGTATTCACTTTGTCATAGATACTATTATCATTGTTACTACTATAGAATGAAATCATTACTTATCAGAATCTATATTCCACTTCAAGTTATAACTTTATAAACTATCAAGTATAATATTTGTTACGTTTACAATGTGCCTTTGTCTTAGCAGGATAATAGTTACGCCTTTGATCTGTCTACCCAGTAATATATAAGAGGGAACTTGTCTCAATATAGGTTAAGAGTTTAACTCCATAAGATGACTGGTTTAACTTTAAAATTAGAAACGCGTGAGTTCGAAGTTAGAGTAACTGCTTGGAGTGGAGAGATGAAAATTATTCCATCAGCTGATTGATTGACAAGGGCACGCCAGAGAAAAAACAAGTCAACTAGAACACTAATCAATTTGTACCCGATTCCAATTGACACTTCGATCTGGTCCCGATTCAGATTAGTGTAAAGAGATACATGAATAAATAGATGACTAACATGACCACAACACACAAACAATGAAAACAATACAATTATGTCCAAACTGGGTATTAGGATAGGAAAATAGAGTACAAAAGGTTACGTTTAAATAATAATAGCTTTGGAATAAAAGAGAGTATGATAGTGAATCATACATGAAACGAAAGCTCATGGTTTGTTGAATAAACTGGAAACAAAATCAAATATTAGTGTTTTACAAGCATTGAATTAAGTGAAATAACGTTACCAAAAAATAGCTCCCATTGTTTGTCATAGCTTCTTGTTTCTCTGTTGATATCAGTGTCTTTCATCAAACAGAACTTGATGAAAATAAGTTTCATGAATTGAATAGGAGAATAAATTGAGTTTATTTAGCGAACATGAACTCTGGGATGCAGGTTCATTCATCTGATGAGTCCGGAATAGGACGAAACGGATGTGCTGTATTCCGCTGTTAGCCATTATCCATCTTTGTTTAACTAATTACGTTGTATACAATGGATTCCAACCAATTTAGTTTTTATAAATATGTTAAAGCTTATTGAAATTTTTATTATGAAATACCACAGACTGTTAAGAAGATGATGAAAACATAAAGAAATATGTACATATAATGAATAGGTCCTTTTCTTCTGAAATCATTCTTCTTCTTCTTCCTCTTCTCTGTAAACTGATTATCGATCAATTTGGTTTTTCCATTTATATTACTTGTAACTGAAAAATAATTAATTACCGATGTCTAGATTAATTGAGTTAAAGTAATTTGTAGCATATAGTTTAATTATCTCTTATGTTGACCGTCTACTTCTATGAATTCAGTGTTCATCTTGTTGTACTAACGAGGTTTGTCAACTTGGACCGATGCATATATGTGCTTGGCCCTACTTTGTAGCTTACTGACTGACTATGTTGACTGTATTTTGTTGTTAACGAATTCTATATTGTAGAAAATGTGTAAAATAATATTGTCGCTTGAAAATTACTTATTATTTAGTAAACATCAGATACGTGTGAATGTCATTCATAAAAATATTGGTTTATTTTAAAAAATAATATTTTTGGGAAAATCAAGTTTATCTCCTTCAAAATACTCTCCATTTGCAGCAGTACACTTGTTTAATCTCTTCTTTTTCATTATTGAAATCATCTCTTGAGATGGTGGAGAACACTACACTACATCAGACTGATCAGACTCCATCTTCATCTTCGTCTGCATGAACATCAGTTAGCGGTCAAACACCATGAAATATTCTCACTTATATCAATGCATGTGGACAGCTGTGGATACACATTTGACAAGAAAAATGTGGAGACCTTGGATAGAGGCAATTCTAAAAACACTAGAGAATTTTTATGGAAACTTGGAACTCAGGTCAATCAATAATCAACAAGCACATTTAAATCGATCCAATTTATCAACCAATCAAAAAAATTATGGACAAACATAGGACCAAAAATCAAATCAATGGGAGATACAATCAAAATCAAGAAGTAAACAATGACAGGTTTATCGTCAACAAGAGCCAATCAACGTCAAGGTCTACAGAACAAGCTGGGAGCCATATGTGGAGAAATTCGAACACTTCACTTCTACTTGAAGTTTGTGCCTATGATGTCGTTCAGAAGAACGATGAAAGCTCCACGACCAAATTATTCAGCCCAGAGAACAAAACACCATCAAAATCGAAAATATTTTTTTCGGTACTCAGGCATAAAGCTTTTCAAGTGCTCCATTATTTTACAGTTTATCGTCTTGAAATTGTTCATCTGCTTCAGATACATTGTTACTTCTCATTTTTTATTTAAAGTTAAAATAAGAAATCTTAATAGGTTATTTCCGGCAATTAAGTAAGCTAATCTAACACGGGGACCAAATAATGGTCTAAGAAATGGTAGAAAATCACCATTGACTATGGGGGTAAGTTGTCAAGCAACAATAATCCTTTACAGTTACACAAGTACAGATGTTTACAACATACAATATCCTATGAAGGATCGCATTAAAGAGTATCAAATCCGATGACGAGCGTGCAGTCTTCAGCACATTCTAATGATACGCTATACATGCTAAAAGCTATGATTTGGGCAAAAATAATACTATTTCAAACAATACTACTTCTCAGCAGTGTGCATCCACGATCCCGTCTCGCGAGCGAGACTCGAACCCAGGACCTACCAGTCTCGTGGATTGGTTGAAGTTAGACATTAACACCGTTGGATGCCGGCCAGCTCAGTGGTCTAGAGGTTAAGTGGTCTGGCGCGAGACTGGTAGATCCTGGGTTTGAATCTCGCGAAGCGGGATCGTGGATGCGCACTGCTGAGGAGTCCCACAATAGGACGAAACGGTCGTCCAGTACTTCCAAGTTTTCCATGGTGGTCTAGCTTCAATTGACTCATGATTTCAACTATGAAAATACTGAAATCTCCACAAAACCCCTTCTGACCAATACTACTTCTCTTCAATAAGTAGGTAATAATATAATCAGATATGTATTTTTCGGATCTTTTGGGAGATAGATTAATGGGTTTTATTTGATAAACTAAACATTACTTCATTTGTCTTATCAGAAGATTTTGTTTCATTTTCTTATCAGAGACTCAATTTCAGTGTCATTCAACATGGAAAAGTAATAATTTGAATTATATTCTTATCTATCGACAAATAAATCAGTATACTTATGAATTTTATCAACTGGTAAGTACATAGTCAAGCTAGGCTTGCATGATTGAGTGTGTTATTTCTTTGGTATTTTGATTTATACTTAAATCTGATGATGTTAAAAAAAGGCTGAACATTGTGCATTCAAAAACTGAGGCTTATTTTTACTCATCGTAACTCTTATTACTGCAGTTTGAAGAGCTTTGAGGTTGACCACTTCTAATAGATTATTTCTAACATTGTAAATGACTGAATATGACTGATTAGTGATTATTTAATTGCCTGTTTGAAATACTTGACGATTGACAGTCCTGAATACATCCGAGTAGTAGGGTGATCATGAGCATAGAAAATTAGACTCACAGAACATAAGTCAGTGTAACTTGCTTCATAGAATAAATAATCAACACAGAGCTTTGTATAAATGTTTATAATCATCATCGAATCATATTACTATAACCAAATGAAATGCACGAATTGAGTAACAGATGAATTGAAACAATAATAATATTATCAGAAGGGGTTTTTTGGAGATTTTAGTAATTTTATAGAGTTGAGATCATGAGTCAGTTGAAGCTAGACCATCATGGAAAACCTGGAAGCACTGGATAGCCGTTTCGCCCATTTGAGGGACTTCTCAGCAGTGCCCATCCACGATCCCGCTTCGCGAGATTCGAACCCAGGACCTACCAGTCTCGCTCCAGAGCATTTAACCGATAATAATATTGTTGATAATAATCAGAAAGATTGATTGTACAGAAGATCATTGGGAAACAAATGAATAGATTGTATAAATAAACATGTATGGAAGTATTTTTATACTTACTTTCTAGGGGAAGATGATAAGTTAATTTATCTGTACCACTATAACTGATTTGAATTCCTCCCTCCAAACATTGGCCATTTGAGGATATGAATCAGATAGCTTGAATCTAATAACATATCACCAACCAAATATTTCTAACCATTTTCAAATATATTATAATGTATGTAGACGACAAGCATTGGTTTCACAATACACACTTGATCAATTAGTTTCAATCGTCTTATATAAAGAAATATTTATCTTTATAAATCAACTTGGTCTTTTGTGAGATAGTAACTCATTGAAGACAATGGTGGACGGTGGAGAAATTTCGTGAATTGGTTGAAGTTAAACATTAACGCCGTTGGATGCCAGCTCAGTGGTCCAGAGGTTAGGCGTTCGCGCGCGGAGCTGATAGGTCCTGGATTCGAATCTCGCAAGGCAGGATCGTTGATGCGCACTGCTGAAGAGTCCCATAATAGGACGGAATGTCCGTCTAGTGCTTCCAGGTTCTCCACGATGGTCTAGCTTCAATTGACTCATGAACTCAACTATATGTCTTATTGTTTATAAAATAGATGCGCTCTCTTTTTCTTTTAAAATATTTTAATCATTATTATTATTATTATTCAAGGTTTATTTACAATTACCAGTGGAATTATCCATAGAATCAAAAACTTATGGAAAATTTTCACCAATATGGATCATTTATGGTTTACAATCCAATCCAATCATTGAACAAATCATAATTAATCGTATATATACATGGAATTCTATTGAACAATATAATACTAAATTAAAAAATATTATATTATATAATACAAGTGTAAAATTATATGAAATACAAATTCGAAGAGCATGTAAGTGATTTCAATGATTGAGAACTACTTACAAAATGTAAGTAGTAATGTGAGAAGTCATTAAAAAAATTGCTGAATGATTTGTATGCTTTATTATTTTAAGGCTTTTCTTTTTTCACAATGATATCTAGTTTGGAATGAAACTAGTCAAACGAGTTGAAGTCGTTTGGTTATGAATTGTTGACAACAAACCCCAAAATATAGGTTTCATACTAGACAGAACTTATGAATAAGGTGTACTTGTATTTTTGTGGAAACTGATGTTCCTCTGATAAATGATGAATATACAGGTTTAATAATTTTTGAATCTATTAAATATTCTATTAATATCTGAATTTCTTGATGACTAAGTTTAACCAACAAACATCTTAGCGTGGTTTGGAGGAGATTAAGTAAGTTAAACTAGTGGCAACATCATAATATGATCTATCGTATTCGATCAGTACTATAGGATAGAGCAAGCATGATGTTGGCCACTACATAATGACCAACCATGTGTGGATTTCAAAGTACCAACCGTGATTATTGACTGCAGGCTTTGGTTGATGTAGCTCAGAATTGTTCACAATGGAGAACATACATTCACTTTATATCTTCTTCTCCATCTTTAATTCCAGTCTCCATTCATAAATACTTTTACACTGCGTCTTTTATCAATGCTCTCTCACTCTCATTGTCATTAGTACTTCATTATTTCCATCCTTTGTTCTTTTTGTCTTGACGATTAGTATAGTGATTGATTGACTGACTGAACCATTAGTGTTCATTATATTGAAGTTAGGCAGGGTTTCCTAGTCCTCCCAGTTCTCATCATCTTTGCCATCGATGACGTTACAGAAAAAGATCTGATGAATGTAGGTGATGGTGATGTAGATCTGTTGTTCGGAGAAGGACTTTTTGACTTTAAGTATGCGGATGATATTGTTTCACTGTGTGATGATACCCAAGCCGTGCAATCAGCAGTTAATCGGTTAGTAATCCGTGTCCGTAGTTATGAGATGTGCCTTACGCCTCTTAATTGCAAAGTACTTTCACATGAATGGCACAACCCTAAACCTGCAATCTCTCTGTGTAGTAAGAAGACAGAAGTAGTCGAGAAGTTTGTGTATATGAGTAGGTGCATAAGTACTTAGATCAATTCACGTATAGTGAAAGAGCGGCTTATACTAATCCGGGTGCCTTCGTGATGTTGGTCTGACTGTAAAAGGTCGAATGTACAACGCGTCGATGAGAGCAGTTTTGCTCTATGCTTGTGAAACATGAACTCTATGGGTTGAGGATGTAAGACAACTCCCTATATTTGATCATTATTGTCTCCAAAGAATTGCTGACATCCAGTGGCAACACCATGCTATTAACGCAGGAGTTCGGCAATATGTGTTCGGACACAGCGACGATGATTCAATTATTGTCACCATCTATAAAACACTAATTTCAATGGCTTGGACATATCCTACGAATATCATCTCAGAGGATTCTATAGTGGTTAGAAAAAGCGGACAGCTGGTCGTCGCAATACATGGTATCGTGTTATGAAAGAAAGCTGTACAGAACTGGCTTCTGTTGGCCATTCACGACTCCCTGGTTGGGGTCATCACCAGACATGGCTCGGAATAGAAGCCAATGGCGATCCTGCTGTGACTTTCTTTTACATTTTTCGCAGAAATGAGAGTAGCTTATTTCTTGTTGTATTTCTCCCTACTGAACTTCTTCTATTATTATTATTTCACCTTTATACATTGATTTCCGTTCACCATCCCACTTCTTTTTTGTTATACTCACCTACCATTCTGTACCCCTTCACAACCTCATTTTTATTGTGTGGAGCATAAATATTTGGTGCTCTCTTGTACAAATATTTATGAGATCAGATAATTTAATAAATATATCAGAGTTATGTAACTGAGCAATGAAATCTACAAAGTTTAATTTATTTTGTAATGTTTGTTTGATGTGTAGGATTGCGATTTATTGATCTCTTATTGTCATATATGTATCCTGTGAGGATTGTCTCGATATTTCCTCAAATCAAAAGCATTATAAGCAGAGATGGATAGTAGCTAGCAGTGGAATCAAGGACATGAGTTTCGTCCCATTTGCAACTCGTCAACTGGATGAACTTGAATCCTAGAGTTGATGTTCACACCTAGACTCAAATCCAGTACAGTTCGCTTAAAACGATACCTCTATATCCACTTAGCTATTGAGTCCTGATAGCCACTAGCTTTTTCAATGTGATGAAGTTTAAATTTATTTTGTATTCTTTAAATTTTCCTATTGAAACGCACATCCTGGATTCCATTACTAGTCACTATCCATTTCTACAAAGTTTAGCTAAATATTTTTGCTTAGGAGACATCAAAATCACCCATCTGAGCTACAAATCTTCTCCACCATATTCTCTAAGTATTTCGACAGACATAAGTAGTATGTATCATCAATCGAAAGTGAAATACCTGGAGGCAGAAGTTTAAGAACATAGGAGAAATAGAGCGAGAACAAAGAATGATTGGAGTGGAAACTAAAGAACAATGAAGTCTGAGACAATTGACTGATATTTGCAAAAGGAACAATCAAGTTTGAGATAGTTGATTAACATTTTGTAAATGAAGTATTGACTATATGGTTCTCAGATTTTACCAAGATATTCTGTAATTCTGTATTCAAATACATTCAATTGTCCTCACTTGTGTTCTAGTTCACTACAGTAGCATAATTTGTCAAGTATTTATGAAGTTTTTTATACTGTATTCTTTGAGTTGAAAAGTTCAACTCAACTGCGTCGTAATACTTCAACATAGAAGCATGATATTAACAATGCCACTGTTACATATTAGGAATTCAAAAGCATAAATACATGGTTGATATCTTTATTCACAAAATTTTCCGAACACTTGGATGATATCAACAATAATCATAGATATGATATAATTTATTCCCTACTGAGTAGTTTGCAGAATATTCTATATCAGAATCATAAAAGATCCATAGGTTACTGCTTAGTTGTTGTAAACGATGTCATAAGTGAAGAATCGTACGTATATGGTCTACGTTCTATCATAGCTATAAAGAGTTAAGCTCCGGATTTTGTAAAATAGATGAATTTATGGCTAGCAATGAGATCCAGGACGTAAGTTTTGTCCTATTTAGGACTTGTCAGCTGTATGTACCTGAGTTTCATTTTATTTTTTCCTATCGTCTTTATTTATGAGATACATGTACATCCAGCTGACGAGTCCTAAATAAGACGAAACGTGAGTCCTGGATTCCACTATTAGCTACCACCTGTCTCTGCTTATAATGTCTTTATTTTCTGTTTGTCATTTTAGTTGGAAATTGTGATGATGAAAGGGTCAGTTGTACTCATGGTTGTGAACATAATGCAAGAAATCAGTTTTTCTGTCATAGAAGTTGTCTAGTTCCAGGACAGACGTGTGGTAAGCCTTATTGTAAAAAGATCTTATCAAGCTTTCACATTAATTGACATTGTAAGATGTAGAGTTTTTCCTAATATACAGTGCATAAACTGTCCGTTACGGATCATCATTATATTACTCATTAGAACTGCATCTAAGATATCAAAATTTGGTAAAAGGAGTCCCGATCCTCGTCAGGGAGGGGATAGCATTGTCACTGTTAACTTTTTACCAATGAATATTTTCAAGAATGGACTAACGGAGTCCACTAATTTCAGTAAAACAGGAATAACAATAGTAGTATGGTATTTCAAATTCATTTACTTCATGCACTCTGTTCACATACTTATAACTCAACAATAATAATTTTTACTAGTTTAGGATGTCACCCCAGATCTTACTGTCGCATTATACATAAAAAATATCATTGTATTGGACTATTCTTTGATATACAACAAATACAGTCCGTTTTAATTACTCAAATAGACAATGATGGCAAATAATGCAAATAAAGCTGAGTAACTTTAGAACAACATATGTAAGCGAACAATTGTTTTCAATTAGATCGTCATCAGGCTTTACTCTAATATACATGAATATTTATATGAAAATGTTAGACCAATCAAGGCTATTTGAGTCAATAATAATCACAATGAAATAGAATACGTTACCAAGCATAATAATAGTTAAAAGTACAAGTTGATAGTGGGAAGACAGGTGTAATGATAGTAGTAAGAATAGTAAATTACGATAACAAAAGTCTTATCAATAATTAAACATTGAGAATTAAGAGGTCAAATGTGGGTAAATAGACTGGAATAGTAATCACAAAACATTAAAATCATTACGTAATAAGAAGTATGTAATTCACTTAGTATTGTTTGTTTGGATCTT
>NC_031498.1:664875-667005 GCF_000237925.1 Schistosoma mansoni | reverse complement strand
AAGATCCAAACAAACAATACTAAGTGAATTCAAACTTCACCCCATCGCACAAGCAAGTGGCTATCAGGACTCAGTGGCCGAGTGGATAACGCGATGGCGTTTGAAGCGAGGGTACTGGGTTCGAGTCCCAGAGTGAACATCAACTCTGAGATGCAGGTACATCCAGCTGACGAGTCCCAAATAGGACGAAACGCGCGTCCTGGATTCCACTGCTAGCCACTATCCATCTCTGCTTACCAAGAAGTATGTAAGTAAATAGATAGTGAAGAATACAAACGGAAAGAGGTAGAAAATTACAAAAAATTGATAACCAAAATAAATTTTTTACAAATAATAATAATGTCATTTATTGAGTTATGTCCGGCCATGGAAGGGATAGGGGGGTTACGAATTTCTTCTGTACACATAAATTGGGATGGAATGTACGAATTCCTATGGCTTCTGCTATATGAAGTAGACGGGAGCGAACTCCGTTGGGAAATGATGGAGCTGTACGATAGATCACTTGAAATGATTTCAATTTATCGACAATATGACCACTATCAATTAGATGTGCCAAGATAGAACTGCGTATTGTTTTTATTTGGCCCTTTCCAAACCATGCTGGTAGATGTTCACTCATTCGTTGGTTAAGTTGCCTAGTAGTACGCCCGATGTAGCTATCTCCACAGGAGCAGCCGAACTTTGGTTTAAGACCACTTTAGTTGACATCAGCCAACAATATAAGAATAGTAAAAGTACTACTAACCGCCTACTTACCAAGCAGCACCGAGACTGTTTAACTAAACTAAGAAAGGAGGAAACCTTGATTATAAGCAAACCTGATAAAGGAGGAGGCATAGTGCTGATGAATAAAAAGGACTACGTTGAAAAGATGGAAACAATGCTTAATGATCCCAGCAAATTTCAAAAAGTCACCAGTCATTCCGATATCAATAAAAAAGTGGAAAACCAGTTGACTAACTCTCTTAAGGATTTAAAGAATAAGGGAATAATTACAAAAGAGATTCTTAATTCTATCAAACCGTCTGGATCTTATACGGCACGACTGTATGGTTTACCCAAAGTTCATAAACCAGGTCTTCCACTGCGCCCAGTCCTAGATATGTTCAATTCCCCTTACCACAAAATTGCAAAGTGGCTAGTACGTATCTTAGAGCCCTTGCACAAATCAATTGTTAGTACGAGTGTAAAAGATGTATTCGACTTCACTTCCAAAGTGGAAAATATGAATGTTAGTATGGAAAATATGTTCTCACTAGATGTAGTATCCTTGTTTACTAACGTACCACTTATGGAGACTATTGAGTTCATATGCGAGCAAATAACTGAAAAACAAATCAACATTGGCCTGCCGGAAGATTGTCTGAAAGAACTGCTTTTAAGATGTACACTGAATGTTCATTTTGTCTTCAACAATTCTTATTATAGACAAATAGACGGAATAGCCATGGGATCGACTCTAGGCCCGATTCTCGCTGATCTCTTCTTAGCTAAGCTAGAAAATGGCCCACTTAAGGAGGCTATTAAGAAGCTCGATCTATACTGCCGCTACATCGACGATACATTCATAGTCGTGGATCAGAACACCAGTAAGGATGAACTACTAGAACAGTTCAACAGTGTACATCCAGCGATTAGCTTCACTGGTGAAGGCGAGTGTGACATGAAGCTGAATTTCCTTGACGTTACACTAAGCAGGCGAAGTGATGGCTCGTTAAGTAGAAGCGTGTATAAAAAAAGACCCTCTGCTTGCCAATACACTCACTTCTATAGCTTTACACCTATTCAATATAAGAGAAACTTGGTTAGATGCCTCACTAGTAGAGCAAATAAGACCTGTTCTGTTGATACTTTAAGTCAGGAACTGGAATTTATCTATAACTCACTGACTGAGATCGGCTACCCTGCTGCGTTCATCAAAAAGTACATGTATGATACAAGGAAGAAATCGGAGATTTTAACTGTTCGTAAGAAGCCTCTATACATGAAATTACCATTCAACGGGGATGTAGCTAGTGAAACTCTGAAAGATAGGTTAACAAAAGTAATTAGTAGAACTTTCTACGCAGCCTATCTTGCATTGACTTTCTCGAGTCGACCAGTCATGTCTACTCAAACGAAGGATAA
>NC_031498.1:575205-664675 GCF_000237925.1 Schistosoma mansoni | reverse complement strand
GGTTAAGCCTGAGCTAGACGATGTCTGTCTCTCCTGTTAAACGAGATTAAACTGTACTGTTTGCATTGTCATATGAATGTGTGGATGGTGTCTGGTTCTCCTGAAAAGTCAACGAACCGCGTTTTACATTTGCCACAACGTCCTACTTTCATAATTTTGAAAATAGCACCACTGTGGTGTGAAGTACCTATGAGTAGAGGCATAAGTAGTGTGTAGCAGGAATTAGAAGTGGAGAGATTACCAGCGGAAAAACGGAAAAAAAACAGATGAGGAGGAAAAACGAACAGCAGTTGGAATAACAACAAGATGGGAAGAATGATGAAGTATGTGCAGGTGAACTGAATGAAGATAAACAAATGATGTATTTAATGTATGGTTTTCATATTTTACAAAGGGATAGTGTGATTTTGCAGAAAACAACAAATTGGTTTTCCCCACTAAGTCTTCGTTCACTACACTGCTAAAATAATGACAATAACAATATTCAAATTTTATTTCATTAGTGTTACATAGTAACGTACGAATGTCTTAATTCATGACCATAACAATAGGGCAGTTATAACCTTGAAATTTAGATAATTCAGATACATAGTAAACTGACGTATATTCAACATTAACTCTCATCAATGTACCGTTGTAGTAAACAACAGACTGGTGGGGACAATCGAATGTATTTAAGCACAAATAACAGACTGTCTCACTAAATTCTGATAACCATACAGAAACCAGTTAATTTGCAAAATAACAATCAATTGTCTCAATCTTAACTGTTCCTTCTGCAAATATCAGTCCGTCTTCTCTGATTTCATTATTCATGCATTCTCGTATCGATTGCGCTTCATTCCTGTTCGTTCCTCATCAATCTTCTGCCAAAATACATTCTGTCTCACCATCACCATATACTACTTATGTGGACATCAATAGACCACACCACAAAGTTACCTTTAAATCAATTCTGAGAATTTTATGATATACTACCAATTTCAAAATCGACTGGTGAAACCATGGATACTCTTGATCTGATATTTAAACTTTCTTTCGAATATATACCACTCCAATCTGTCTTTTTGAACCATATTCTTAATGTTTAGTCTTTCTCACTATCATCGCTGCTACATTATTACGATTCTTTTTTTTAATTTTATTTCATTGTGTTCATGTAGAATAGTAACTTAGGCTAATGAAGATTTGGGTCAGAATCTATATTGATTATACCTGGTATAAAAATATCAAAATATTAGGATACAGCTGTATAGAAACAGCCTGAAATCTCTTAAGATGTAGTTATACTGATTATGTAACAATGAGATTGTCGGTTATTAGATGTTAAAATAGATGAATTGGGTTCAGTTAATGAACGATTAATGTCTCAATTGGTTTTTAATATTTCCTCTAACACCAAACATCACTGATAATTATCTTTAAATATCTAACTTTTTTAAATCTTTTAAACAATGGGAACTAATCAGAGGTAGACGGTGACTAGCAGTAGAATCAAGGACACGCGTTTCATCCTATTTGGGACTCGTCAGCTAGATGTACCTACATCCAAGTTGATGTTCACTCAGGGTCTCCAACCCAGTACCATTCGCTTCAAAGGCCATAGGGTTATCAACACCTGCCGCACAAGTGAGTGTCTATCTGGACTCAGTAGCTAAGTGGACAGTGTGATGGCTTTTGAAGCGAACGGCACTAGTTTCGAGTTCCGGAGTGAACATCAACTATAGGATGCAGGTACATCCAGCTGACGAGTCCCAATTAGGATGAAACGCATGTCCTAGATTCTACTACTAGCTATCATCCACCTTTACTTATAATGCTTGTGGCTTAAGGCAATATTGACGCATTCCGCACAGTATGCACATATGCAAATAAGAAATTGCAGTCCTAAATATCAATGAGAATATTCAAACAAACAATACAAAATGAATTTAATTGGAGATAATTTTATAAAAAATTGTTTCTACACACATTAACAGTCTAGTCCATTAGACATTCAACGATGTACAGACATTCTAGAACACAAAACACTATCATAGATTAAAATTTGATCAGTTGAGTTTGTTTTAAGACTTTTGTAATAGACACAAAAACACACATGAACTTTTGTAATTTACAATGATACAATAGTAACAATTTGGATCTACAAAAGCAGTATTATTGAATTCAAGTTGAGAAAAAATCATGTTACTAGCACACAATATATAGAGAGAGTGAGACAGAGAGAAAGAGCAGAGTGCAAAATCAAAAACATATAATTAATTTATATTTTGTTGTAACTACACACACAGCAACACAGTACTGGAATGTATGAATCTGTATGTGTAATGATGAGTAAGTTCGGTTTTTGTTTCGATACATAAGGTTGATATATAAATTTATTTCATTGAATAATTGTCACAATATCAATCGGACGAAATTGAAAAACAAAACGACTTTTCAGTTTAGAAATATGCAATGATAAGATTGTACATTTTAAGCAGAGATGGATGGTGGATAGCAGTGGAATCCATGACGCGTGTTTCGCCCTATTTGGGACTGGTTAGCTGAATGTACCATTGGGATACATGTACATCTAGCTGACGAGTTCCAAATAGAATGAGACGCATTTCTTGGGTTCTACTACTAGCCACTATCCATCTCTGTTTATAACGCTTAGAAACTTAATTGGAAATATCTAGAACATCTGCACAGGATGCACGTATGCTAAAAGAGACTGATTAATAGTAGTTCAAAACATCAGTGGCAAGATTCAAACGACCAATACAAATGAATTGAATTGTTCATTTGTTTATAAATATTACGTTTTAAATAAAATAAATTTCTTTATGCGAGTCTATAGTTATGTGAGTTAAAGCAATTTCACGACGATAATAGATTATTTCCATTAGAGGTTTACTACTAGTTAGTAGAGAAGTAATAAGAGAAAAGCAAATTTGTAGGGAGTGTATTCCACATTTTCAAATCTTTCATTAAAATAAGATGTATCAAACACATAATGATGAAATACTTATTTTCAAAGTAAGTTCAATCGTAGTGAAAGAGAACTCAGGTGGGGAAAACTAATTTATTGTTTTAAGCAAAACTACACAGTGCCTTCCTAAGATGTGAAAACCATACATTAAATACATTATTTACACATCTTCCCTCAGTTATCATTTACATACTTCACGGATCTTACAATTCAGCCGTTATTCCTATTGTTCTGTTTCCTTTCTTGTTCTTTTCAATTCAATCTTTTGCTGGCAAACATTGCAGTTACTGCTACATATTGCATATATATATCTGGCCCCATAAGTAACATACACCACACAAAATTGATTTCTGTAAATAGTGAGAGGATTTGGTGATGGAGAGAATTACTAGTTTTTGGAACTGGATAAATAAGTGACCCATCTTAATAGACTTTACGTAATCAGTATAAACAATGGGCAGCCGAACCCATGTACCTATATACTTGGACACATTATGAATATCATCCCAGCGAATTCCACATTGTGTATTATTTGCTGACGTTGGGATTGGTTGGAAAACGCGAAGGTGGCTAGTTTATGATATTCATAGTGTGGTATGAAATAAAGCTGTATATAAAAGTTATCTGTCGGTGCTTCTCGACTCCCTGGTTAGGGTCCTAGAGAAGTTTCAACTCAGTCGCTTGAGACGTTACCAAAAATGGCTCAGAATAGAAGCCAGTGGCAGTCCTGTTGTAATTTCCTTTTACTTTCTTTATAAAAGCAAGAGAACCTTCAATAACTAAAAGGATCTTTTCAGTCATACTATTCTTATCTGAACTGCCTATCCAACCATTTACTACTCTCATCCACTAATTTTTTTTCGAGATTATAGTTTTTTTGTATTGTACCAGCCTTCCTCCATGTACCTTTGCACAATCTCGTTTTCCTATTGTGTGGGGCATATATATTTTTGCTATCCCTTTACATCAACAAATGTGTGGTTAAAGAGAAAAAATCATTTCTTGGTGAGGAATATACAAAAAGAAGCATACTTTTACTGACCAGATGTATTACTTACAGTAAAAGGACTATGTTGAATATGTCCATTGCCATATCGTACATTAAGTATGTACTTCCCAGGTCGCTGTGGACTATAGAAGCAATCCCATAAAAATTTATCAATCTGATGAATTTCCACAGGTTCATTTTGACCATCTTTTGTTTATAGGAAAACAATTTTTAAAAAAATTGAGAATTCAGGATGGAGAGACAGTAAAATTGTGTAACATAAATTTTTATATTTTGAAAGCGTGAGTCAATTGAAGCTATACCACCATGGAAAACCTGGAAGTACAGGAGCACCATGGTTTATCAATCCAATTAAGGATCAGAATAACTCCATTACACTATACAACTGATAGAAAACTATTGGTGACCAATAGTTGAGGTTGGCCATGAATATCACGGAATGGTGGGTTAATGACCTGATGGTCTTGGGTTCGATATTCGGTAGGATCACGGATGTGTACTGATGAAGAGTCCGACATTAGGATGAAACAACTGTTCAATACTTCCTGGTTCCTAGTGATTATCTAAGATCAATAAGTGATATAAACTATAAAATTATCATCGACACAACTGATTCCATCATATGATTCCAGACATATTTCCTTGCTTTACAAGTACACCTAAGTCAAAGAAGAGCGTTTTTTCCTAACATGCATAAAACTATATACCTCTTTACATATTATTATGAAAAATTGAAAACAATAACCATATGAAGCTAGTCACTAGTGAGCAATATCGTTAGAGGGCATGATAGTTATCCACCGCAGGAGAAAAATGGTCGCGCAATATCATGAATTGATTGGAGTGAAACATGAACACTGTTGGACGCTGTCTCACTGCTCTTGAGGTTAAGCGTTTGTGTGTGAACACTAAGGTCCTGGGTTCGATTGCCGTATGCAGAGCAGTGAGTGTGCATTCCTGGGGAGCCTCACATTTGGACGAAACGGCCATTTAACGCTTCCAGGGTTCAATAATGGTCTAACTAGGATCAATTCATGATTTTAAGTCTATGAAAACTCTTTAATCTCCACAAAACCTACACTAATAATAATATGAAACCGAAACATGTAGGTAGAGCATATTATGTTTCATTGTTTGTAAGTTACAATATTTGTATTTTAACAATACGCACACAATAGAATCTATCTACTGAACTATATTTGGGTTTTGTTTTATTTTCAACATTCACCTAAACTAAACAAAAATCACATATTGTTATTTTTTTGAAAACAAGCTTATAGATAGATGTTGGCTTACTATGTATTTATTTATTTATTTATATTAGGTCATAAGGGCAAAGTTAAGTCACATTGAAAATATGTGAAGTAACATTTTTTGTCTCTGAAATCCGACCACTCATTCACTAGCTGCCTACTATTACTATCACCTATAAAAAACTTACCAGTTTTGTAAAGTAAATTATATTTTTGTGGACTGTAAACAAACAAATAATAATTGGACTATTGATCATTTACCATTTGAATATTGTATGTTTAAAATGAAGTTCGATGAAGTTATCTAACGGCTAATACGAAGTTAACTACAGAAGTGGAATAATGACTAAGGTGATCAACTTTCAACTAATAGGTAGCAGATTTGTGTTCCACAATACCTACTTTCTTTTGGGCAGCTGGGTAGTATTGCTACGTCTCACACATGAATGTATCGTTAGATAGGTGGTGAAATGCAATGTAAATGAAGTATCAAGTGCTTGTAAATTGATAATATTCAAGCAATTGAAACTGAACTCGACTTCGTACAATGTAATTATAGTTGAAAGTAATCAGAAAATTTAGTAATAAAATCCAAAGTTAGTATCTCATGTACCTGCACGAGTCATTGTAACTGAAAGTGGAGCTTGGTCACCAGCTCGTTCAGTATGAACAGAAAATTTCACTCGATCTTGTACACGTATACCACGAGCTTGTATACCTCTTCCAGTAGCATAAGCTAATTCAGGATGAACTTCTGAAATGTAAGAGAAATTAGCATTTATTAAATTTCTTATTTATACAAAAACAATAAAACTGTATGTAAATGGAACAGGTATCATGCATAGAAACATTAATTTCCAGTAAGATGTATGCACATATATAATATAATGTACATGCAAGTAGGCAGGCAGTTATTCTTATGTCACCTTCAATTATTTCGTGTATAAATGATTCTTCTTTGACAGGATTATCAATTAGCTGTTTCTTTTCATTTTTACGTTCAGATGAATTAATCAATAAAGAGTCAGATGATACAGTTTCATTTTCTACTTTCATATCATCAACATCAGGATTTTCATGAAAACCATTTTGTTTTGAAGTGTTCTTTATTTCCGGCACTTCATTAAGCATAGATTGTTTGACACTTTGATTGAATGTTGAATTTTGTATAACTGCTGAAAGAGCAGCAATTGCTGCAGCTAATTTAAATTTTCAAAAAAGAAATGGATAAATTATAGACTTCACTAGAAATATTGTTTCAGGTTCAATTGAAGTTGATTATTCTAAATATAAGTAGAACCGGATCTCAAGAACCATTCACAATCAGAAAACAGTACAATTTCAACGGTGTGGATTTTCATAAACATGTAATTTTAACAATAAATGATAGCATATATATACATATATCAAATGAGATATACAGTATGAATATTATCACTTTCATGAAGAATCAACTAGAACTTCTAACAACAAGAACAAAAACGATAAAGTATTGAATTCGGGAACCAATTTTGCCCAGATGCAATAATGAGTACTAGTCATTTGTAATTCGGCATTACAAATTCTATTTAAGAAACGTAAATATGAGCAGATACAACGCTTAAAAACAATTTTATAGTATGAATGAATAGTGAAATCAAAATATTAGTTTGATAAGAAAAATGTGAAGAGAAACAACCAAATAAAGTCAACCAATATGATTACTTACGAACAAATACAGTACATCAGAAAGGGATGAATTCTGAATGGCTTATAAGCATACATATGACATTAGGTGAGGAGAAGTGTACCATATTTAACGATATCGCAATATGAAGTCTTTAAATTAAAAGAAAACTGGTTTTCTCCAGGTAAAATGAGGGAAGTAGCATGCTATTAAAACTTACCTTTACCAGACTCTCCTGAATAAAACAATAACTATGTAATGATTTAATTAAGCTTCTAAATGATAACCAATTTAGATGAACAAAATATTTAATTTCACTATAATAAATAACACAATGTAAAACTTACTAGGTGCTATTTCAACTTGAAATGGTGAATTAGGTATCTGTTTCTCCGCAAACTGTACAAATACTTTATGGACACCAACTTCTTTTGGTGTATATTCAACAACAAAACACGCATCACCACCGGGGCAAGTAATACGTGGTTTGACAGTATCAGTCCTGCCGTGTGGATCAACAATCTGACAGTCTACTGTTCCATTTCCAGCGTCTAAAACAGTAAGGTTGTGTAGGTATGAAGATAGTAAAAACATATAGTTGGTCCATCGTACGTAATAAATTACCCTGTTTTTTACAGACAAATATTTTTGATTAGTAAGTATAAGCACATATGAAATTAGTAAATGTTTGCTAATGTCTCGTGATTCAAACTTTACATCTCATAACTAACTGAACCAACTTGTAAAGACGGAAATATTAGTTATTGACAAATAAATTTGACGATATCAGTTGAGATTTCGGAATTAAGTGCTACAGTACATCCAAAAACAATAAAATGGCAAACACGCTGAGACAAGCAAATACCTGGATTTGAATGTTCACTCACATTTTGAAATGCTAAAGCTTCTCCATTAGTAATTGCAATCTGTTTGATTTTGGCAGTACACGCGTAAAAGTATCAATATGAAGAGGGGTTAGATTGGTTGATGACACTATGAATCCTTGCCAAACGGCAAGTATTGCAAAAATTAGTGACCACTTAGTTTAACGTGTATTGTAAGATGAGATAGGAGGTTAGTGAGATAGGTCGTAGTAATCAGATTAAAAATCACAGTATCAAACAAAGTCACTAGTAGAAGTTAAGTAATCACGGTTATGAGTCGTCAAATAACCGATATAAATGACTGCAAATGGCGAAAAATCACACACCAACGGTTTCAAACCAACATAAAACTAAGTTAAATACAATACTATAACAGTCAGTTACTTTAATCAATATTTTACGTTTTTTGAATATAAGTACTGTGCACTAAGTGATTTCACTTTTGAAGCGTTTGAAAAGGTTGAAAGGGACTTCATGCAAGTTACGAAGTATTTTCAAACTAATTTTATTCTTAATGATGAATTGGCTTTCAGTTCAACTCTCATATTTTTTCAAATAGACGAATTATTGAATAACGGTACAAACTTTACCTTAGCATTTATTAGCATATTTAATTTATTCAAAAATTAAAAAAATGGCATCATTGATTTTTCAAGGAGTACAGAACTTCAATGAATAGTATCATTTATAGTATACAGGAACGTAATAACCCATTCAAAAGACAAACTTACTATGAGTATGTACATTGAAATGAGTACGTCGACCAACACAATTAAGTTCTGAATTTTGTAGTCCTGGACCGCTTACAGTTACTTTACTTGGGTCTACAAGTATTCCTTTGACATTAACACGAAAAGGTGAATTAGGTATCTCATGTCCACCATACTTTATAACTATACGATATTCACCTTCTAAACGTGGTTCATACACACAAGAGTACGTTTGATTTGTTTCATTGTCGAAAATCACTTCACACTAAAACAAAATTTAAAAAAAAACAATTATCCTATCTAAAAACTCTTTATTTCTTATTCTATAGAGTTCGAGCTTGCTTAGAAGTTTTGTTTAAACTTCACTCTCGTTTTTAACTATTAGTCATTGATGAACAATATTTTTTTTAAAGCTTTTAGAGTTATGACTCACAACTACCCACATTTTGTAACGCCCACTCGAATTTTACCGAACTTTTAGTCAAACTTAGTACTACATATTTTTAAAAATTACGAGAACGAAATACTTAACCAACTCATATTGTAAAATGTTGCATGTCACGATAACAATGCAACGGATTTCGAGAATGAATAAAAGTTATCTTAACTAGTTTCGTTACGAAATGCCTACGAACTATACGTAAAGAAAATATTCATTGTATAGGAATAAAATAAATATGTTCTTGGATTATTGGCGAAACTATGACATTTAACTATCATCAACTAATTATCAGATTTCTTAAACACAATAACAGTGAAAAAGTATAGTGTAAAACATAAAAATTACTAATACTTACTGTTTCTCTAACACCTCTGCAATTAATTACAAGTACTTCTAGTTGACCTCTGCCAGCATTAGCTGTTTCTACATAGAATTTAGCCGGTACACCAATTCTATTTTCGTTTGAATCCAAACCTAGCCAGTTACAATAATGTACAAAAAAGTTCAAGATACAAGGAATTTGAGTTAAAATGGGATAAGAAAGGGAGGGAAACACGGCCGTTCCTTTTAGGGATGGTTATGATAGCAATAGCGAAGTAATTGGTGGCCGAACACACCGTTTATACTAAACTTCCAACCAACATCGGTTACGAAAGTTTAGATGTTCTAAAATTTTAAATTACCAAACTTTTCATTGCCATATGATTCGACAATTTAGTTAATGCAATAAGTGGAGACTTATAAATAGTTAAACAAATCAGGGAACAATTTGTTATTGATTAAAACTCCTACCGGACTTTGAACGTTTCTTTATTTTTAGGCAAGTTGACTTGAGAGCTAAACTATAGGATCGATGAAAACCGCCACAGAGAATTACTTTATACGCTACTGTTTTGTCATTATCAAATATTTACAAATCACAACATTAACAGTAGTTTTTCTTTACAACTCTGACATTAAAGTATTATTTAATACTATGTGGTCTAGCTTCGATTGACTCACGCTTCCAACTATGGAAAATACTAAATCTCCACAAAACCCCTTCTGATACTATGTGCAAAATAAAACATGGTAAATTCCATAGTGCTTTGGGTACCCGAACTTACCACGCCTGATTTTCCATATGGTTTATAACAAGTATTGAGGGAACACAACGGAGACCAACACTATGGTCTAATGTAGGTATTGTGTGAAATCACAAAATCATTCAGAAAACGTTATTGCGAAAAGAATATATAGTAGATAAATGAGATATTTCTTCTATAGAAGTCAATTATTGAATACTAAACCAGTTTGTGCTTTGGGTCTGTGCTTACAAAAGTTGGTGACAGCTTGAACTAATATTGCTTGTTTAGACTACAATATGTGTATGAATATGCTGTCAAACAAAGACAACTGGGGACTTCTGTTTAGATAACTCGGAATATTCGACTTAGTATAAAAGTACATTGAATGGAAGAATTAAAAAATACCAAGTACTTATGAGTTACGTATAACTCGTAAAACAACCACTAACGGCAACTTGTAGTTTAATGAAGTCTGGAATTACATAATATGGACAAGTATAATTCGGGTTTATTAAGATGAACCAAACTTACCTGGACCATACGCGCGTACTTTCGAAGGATTCAGTTTAGCTCGCAGTGGTGCACCCTCTTTTAAACAAGAATTGGGAAACTGGCTAATATAAGTCATCATCGACTTTTCATCAACATTAGGATCGATCATTTCTTCAGGCCGAATTAACTGGGGGATAGATAACCAGTCATCTGCAGCTGTCATAGCTTCTGTAGCATTACGCAAGGGATTTTGATGATCCCAATGAGTCCAATCCGGACAAAGTCCAGGAGCACAAGCATCAACGAGGGCTCCAATAGCTACACCATCATTCCAATCTGTAGTAAAATTTCGAATTGGGATCATTGGCAATTTCTGTTTGACCCAACTGAGCAAACGCTGTTTAGGACCTTGAGTTTGGTTTCTATCATCCTGCTAACAAATCAAGGACAATTTATCTAAATACGGCTTGAATCATGTTGTATCACAATCAATAAATGAAAATTCCATCATGACTGCCTGAATACTGACCACTTGTCACCAGCAAACTGAGATTTAAACATCTGAATTTAATAGCTAGGTTCGAGATACACTATAAGGACACTTAAATAACCAAACAAGATACTTAACTAAAAATTCACTTCCACAGATAGTTAGACCCCAAATATCCAAACAATTAGGGCTACATTATCGATCATTCGGTCGATTTGACAAATTGCCACTGAAGACAAAGAGAACAACAAATACCAACTTATTTGATCGACAAAGATCCCAGTGGTTAGGAACGGAAAAATAACGATTGCCTAGGGTATTTACTAGTTAGAATATTAACGTCACAAAGCTACTATAACACATTTTAAGATACTGATGGGTGTAGCCAAACAGTGAACGGTTCCAAAAGTCGTTATTCTACTGGAAGTTAGATAAAATAAGTAATAAAATGTAATTTGGTCATATACAGATTGCGGACAAAAGTGTTAATGAATACTTCATACAACAATAGGTATTTTGTACTTAGAAATGTACCGGCCGAAAACGTAAGATTAATAAGAACAGATTTAACACTTACTTGGAGAACGTTTTCTTCATCCGCTATCAGAGGTACAGATATAGAGTAATGTAAAATAAGGGTCCAGATCAAACCAAGTATGAGTTTTAAGTTGCAATCAACAATATGGCTGCTGTCTGAAATACTGGTTAAAAGGTTTATTTTCATAGATACCTATACTGATGAGGCGCAAGCCTTCAGTCTCTTCAAGATATCTTAAGACAGTAGTTACATTTTCAAGCTTTTGAGTTCTGAACGTTGGTTTTTTGTTAACGTGTCGAAACTTGTGTCCTGATAAGACTTCGACAAGAGCAACTAAACGAAGACCGTCACTCAAATCAGTCTCTAAATCCTCAATAAGAAAATCAGTTTTTTTCAAATGTTCATTCGCCCAACGTGTGAAAGTGTTTTTCTGGAATATTTTCCATTGTGCATCCTCAGCCAATTCCTTTTCAGCCATCCGAGTTTCTTCATCTGATTCAACAAGACCGCACTCTCTATCACTGATATCTTCATCGTGATCCATTATTCTGATTGGTCAAACTAGCGGCAGCTCCAAGACAATTAACCTATGTAAAGCAGTAGTGGGAACGATTAAACAAAATCAAACATGAAATAAAAAGTAGTGAGTTTCACAATTGTTTTGCATCGCTCGAGTTATATTTCGCATCGTCTTACTTTTTTAACCTGTTTCAAGCTAAACTGATAGTCAGGACTGAAAGTTTAGATCACCGAGTTAATGAATCTTATAAAGACAAACGATCTACGCAGGTCGAGATAAGGAATGCAGATTGGGAGTAGGGTTTTTAACATATCGTGATTGAGAGTCAAGAAGCCTACACATTGGTATCTAGTTTGTGTTGTTTCAGTATGGATAGGAACAGTATGTAGCTGTTTCCTAGTTGACAACGAATTTGACTGACAGCTTCCTGAAATCAGTCCGTCTCTGCCGAAGCTATAGTGACTTATTCCTGGATTTTTGTACTGGTGATGGACATGGTTTACGAAACACTAGAAAAACGTCCAGATGTTCGGAAGCAGGAGAGTCAGTTGGGTAAGACAGGGTAAATCAAAACTCGTTTGCCTCCCTGTAAACTACTGCTTACTTACGCCTGTTACCCCTCGTCGAGGAGCATAGGCCGCTCACCAGTATTCGCCCTCCAACTCTGTCCTGGGCAATCCTTTCCAGTCCTTTCCAGTTGCTATTCATCCTTTCCATATCTGCTTCTATTTCCTGGCGTAATGTGTTCTTTGGCCTTCCTCTTTTCCGCTTCCCTTCCGGATTCCAAGTTAAGGCTTGCCTTGTAATGTACATTGGTGGTTTCCTTAATGTATGACTTATCCACTTCCAACGTCTCTTCCTAATATCCTCTTCAGCTGGAAGCTGGTTTGTTCTCTCCCATAAAACGCTGTTACTGACGGTATCCGGCCAGTGAATGTTGAGTATTTTGCGTAAACAACTGTTTATAAATACTTGTACCTTCTTGACGATGGATGTAGTTCTCCACATTTCAGCTCTGTACAGTAGGACTATCTTGACGTTCGTATTCAAGATTCTCAATTTGAAGTTAGTTGACAGTTGTTTTGAGTCCCCTATGTTCTTCAGTTGTAGAGATGGTGCCCTTGCAATGCCAATCCTCACCTGTACGTCTGCATCCGGTCCTCCTTGTTTATCAACGATGCTTCTTAGGTACGTGAGAGACTCCAGCTCTTCCAGAGTTTCGCCATCAAGTGTGATTGAGTTGGTGCTCTCCATGTTATACTTGAGAATCTTGCTTTTTCCTTTGTGTATGTTGAGGCCTATTGATGTAGAGGCTGCTGCTACGTTTGCTGTCTTCGTCTGCATTTGTTCGTGTGTATGAGATAGGAGGGCTAGGTCATCTGTGGAGTCCGAATCGTCTAATTGATTCAGAGATGTCCATTGTATTCCGTGTTTAGCCTCAGATGTCGAAGTCTTCATAATCCAGTCAATCACCAGAAGAAAGAGGAAGGGAGAGAGTAGACAGCCTTGTCTGACACTGGTTCCTACTGGAAATACATCTGTCAGCTGTTCTCCATGCACCACTTTGCACTGTAGTCCGTTATATGAGTTCTGGATATTTTTGACAATCTTTTCAGGAACTCCATAGTGTCGAAGAAGTTTCCATAATGTTCACCTGTCCACGCTGTCAAACGCCTTCTCATAGTCAATGAAGTTGACGTATAGTGATGAGTTCCACTCAACTGATTGTTCAACGATGATCCGTAGTGTCGCAATCTGGTCTGTGCACGACCGATCCTTACGGAATCCAGCCTGATGATCCCGAAGTTCGGCGTCTACTGCGTCTTTCATCCGATTCAGCAGCACTCAGTTGAAAACTTTTCCTGGTACTTATAACAAACTAATGCTCTTATAATTCTCACATTTGCTCAGATCTCTGCTTCTTGGACTAAAATTACCAAGAACAAACTAAGATGTGATGTATGGTTATTGACATGGTCACTGACTATGCACTGTGGAAAAATACTTTCCCTTTGTTACAGTAAAATGATCTACCTCATAATTAGAGGGTATCTGGATCATACTTTAAAAACTCCAGGATGGATATCGTTATAAGCCGGTGATTATCGTAAATATAAAATGAACTATTCACAAAGCCGTTTTAATTAGCCTCAACAGAAAACCATAGCTTCAGAGGAATTGCCTTAAGTGCTCAATCAAACACTTACTTCATTTAAGGAGAGTCACTGCATGTGAGTAGCACCAGTGTGAGCTCCAAAGATACTCGAAATAATTATGAAATGAGCTAGATGTGGCGGTCCGACATTCAACTATGGCACATTTTTCCTGCTCTTGAGGCTCAACGAAGAACCGACAACTACTCTTGTGAGAGGTTTTGAATATTAGCAAGAACTACAGGAGTAGTTATTTTAAGAAAACGATTTGATTCAGCCTATGCAGAAAAGGCCTTGTAATTTTCACTGTCTCCCTCTTTCACAAACTTTCACACTATAAGGCCATAAAGCTCATGATGCGCTTCCGGTTTTATTGGAAGAGAATTTCTAGCTTATGTTTATTAGTTGTTGTTGATCTATTCTATTCAATAGATCATTTCACCGGCAAAATTCTTCATATCACCTAAAAGTACCGAAGTAACAGCCTAGACTGACCATCAGTTAAAGAATGTCAGTCTAAAAAATCGTTTGATGGTATGACTTCCACATCAGATCTTTTAAGTTGAACAGTCACATCATTCCAGCCAGTTACTGTAGATTAAGACTACTAATTGAATAACATGACAAAGATTCATAATATCTATTTAATCTTTATACCTACATCCGTGAGGCAGACTACGAGTGACTGCCTATTTATTACTTTTCTTATCCAATCTAGCCTTCCATACTGATTCTTACTTTACTTCATTTATCACTACACCAGTTTCAATTTTTACAGGTACACGATTCACAAAAACACGTTTTCATACTACTTGTGTCCTAATTTCTTGTTTAAACATTGTGTCCACGACTGTATACAAAGAATTCAATAGCAATTTCTAGAAACGTAGCTTCCTAAATTGGATAAACGGATCAGTAGGAACATCTTTTGTCTAGGTTGATATAAGGAGCACTGACCTCTATAATCAGTTCGTTGTGGTTAGCGTCAAATTGATGTTAGTATTTAAATATATGGCTTGATGTCCATATGTAGATTTCAGTATTCTGTATTTCGAATCTGAATTCATTTGCGTTGATGTGGAAGACAAGTGAGCCTTACCTTATAATGGAATACTAAATAGAGTTCACCTGAGAATTTCCATAGGATAATTTGTCACTTTTTCAACTACTTGCCAAAGAAAGTTTCTGGAAATGGAAGCTCAGCTTTTATAGCCTTTAAAATATAATCTTCTTCGATTTGAACCAAGAGGTACATGTGAAGAGATTTTTATGCAGTCTACACTTGTAACCTTCTTCCAATGTTCTTCTGATAATTTTACTTTACAGTAACCTTATTTTTCATCTGAAGATTATTTGTTATTATGTCACATCCGAATCACCTTTTGAAGAATCCTTAGATTCTGACAATAGTGAAGGTGTGCGTGACTAAGTGTCAACATAAAATGAATAAAGGCTGCATAGCTACGTAAGTTAGTAGACTTTTAATGATTTTTCAAGGATGTTTCATGGAGAATGGATATCGATTAGTAACCGATTTCGCGTTCTAGAGCTGTGTTACACCAGTCAATCACGGAGTGCTATTCTCTGAAAACAAATCTACCTCTTATAATTTTTTGAAACAATAGCTTTCCTAAACTGTTCTATCACATTTCAGCTGTTAAGCAGTTCATAACTTAAATTAATAGGATTCTTAAGACTCTCACCACATACTAAAATTGTCAAGAAATTAAAGTGATGAAGACCCAAGGTAATGTACGTTTTTCTAGTGTCTAACTCACGATATTTTCACTTCGGGATACTGGTGCATTTTGCCTAAACCAACTCCGTCTATTTGGACTTGTAAGTTTTTCATCATGAATATCATGTTCATTAAAGGTGATTAGGCACTGTATAATTTAGATGTATGAACACATATTTGCAATATACTGTATGTCATATGTAATTTTATGTAACCTGAAGAATGAACACGGTCAAAATATTCATAAAAGTAGCTTTATGAGGTAATCTGAGACTTAAAACATTTAAAGAAGGTTGCGTAATAGTTCAAAGTGTATAGTTTATACCTACTGAATTAATAGACGGGGATTTTATTCGATTAATACCAACTATTGTACACAATATACTTAAAAGACTTTCTTAGTTAATAAGTACCCATATTGTAAGTAGCTATATCATGAATTTTTTTATTTTTACATTAGTTCTGTTTTAGTACTATTATGCAACATAAGTGGTTAATAAAAACGATTAAATGAAGTAACCATTCATAGTAAAAATGAGACTACTTTAAGAACTATTCATGGTAAGTGATAGAACATCGTTTAATAGTGGACACTTAAACAGTCGAGGAATTTCCTTAAAGAGATTTTATCCGTTTTTTGCCAAAAAAAAAACAAAACGATTATCTGCCTCAAGTTGTTTCAGATGATGATAATTAGTTGACAGTAATGAAATCGCTCTCCATTTTGAGAGAAAAAAACAACAACAAAATATGCCTGATTATACAGTACTTAGTGTATTGTTTTCGCAAAATGTGACTCATATCACCAATGGTCATTAAATGTTCTAGTCAACTATAGCAATTTAACTAAATCTGTATTATTTTATATATAGTTGAAATCATGAGTTATTTGAAGCTAGACCACCAAGGAAAACATGGAAGCACTGGACGGCTGTTTCGTCCTATTGTGAGACTCCTCAGTATTATTAAATGAATTACTATCGAAATTCACAGACTACTTTAATGATAATTGTACATTAAGTTTTTTTTACCTGAATTTATGAAAACTAGATTTGCTTTTTCTATTTGAATAACATTCATCATTATTGGTATCCATACCTAGGTCGACCTTAATAGTTTCAAATAAATTGAGTAGAGAGTTCATAATAAATATATTTTTTTTGTTTTTATATCCCAATGAGTAGAAAAATTATATTTCTGACGTTTCGTGACTTAATGTAGGTCGATTCTTCAGAGTAAATAAATAACCGACATTAAATTAACACAGGTTTAGATGAAAAGTTAGATATACAATTTTTCTATTCATTGGAATATAACAAGAATATATTTTAAAAAGGGGGTTTTGTGGAAATTGTAGTATTTTAATAATTGAATTCAAGAGTCAATATAACATAGACCATTAGTGAAAACCTTGAAGCATTGGACGACCGTTTTTTTCTAGCATGGGACTCATTAGCAGTGTGCATCCACAATCCCTCTCTCAAGATTCGAACCCAGGGCTACCGGTGGTGGTCTAGCTTAGATTGACTGATGAGTTCAACTAATAAATTACTACAATCTCAACAAAACTCCCTTTCTAAGAATAATGATAATGGGTACGATAGTGACTGACTTCAAGAGGTATTTCTTGGAGTTCTAGTGAGAAACTATTACCAGTGGAGTTCAACTGTGTCCGTTGTGAGATGGTCACTCACTGAAGACAATGGTGGACGGTGGTGCAATTTCGTAGATTGGTTGAAGTTAGACATTAACACCACTAGACGCTGGCTCAGTGATCTAGAGGTTAAGCGTTCGCGCGCGAGACCGAAGGTCCTACGTTCGAATCTCGCGAGGCCTGACTGTGGATACGCACTGCTATGGAGTCCCACAATAGGACAAAACGACCGTTCAGTGCTTCCAGGTTCATTCATAAAGTGGAGATTCGATTAAAATATAAAAAAGTATATTTGTAGCCTTGTAGTCATTTGTAATCAACCGCTTACTAGTTTCTAACATCTAAATGATTTATCTATCTTTAATGACAAGTTTACATTTTAAAGATTCTATGTATTAACTTTTAAATTATTATTACTGATTCATATGGCTGCCTAAATCACCAATCCAAATGATGATAGAAATAAGAAAGATACATGAAGAAAAAGAAAGTGATTTTAGAATAAAAGAAAATTTTGGCGAAATTCCCTAGTGAACTTTATTAATTCAATTAAAATTGGCGGATTATGTTAATTAAACAAAAATAAGAAAGAAAAACTAATTAATTACATCCATTTGGTCGTTTATTACGTAATATAGATATATATGTAATTATTGAATTTGTTCTTGGTAGGATACATTTGAAGATCACATTTTTTAGTATCTTGTAAGACCAATGCAAATAAACTTAATTAATAAAACATAATCTAACAATGAAATAAGCATGATGTTTCTTTTTTGTATTTAATAGAACTAATGAATAATTTAATGAATGATTTATTCTCTGAAGAAGTGGCTTACACTGAGTTACGAAACGTTAGAAAGTTTCATTTTTCTACTCATTGGGATATTACAAATATATATTATTTTTATTTAATAAATAATGATTTACAAAATGAAGAAAAGCATAAGATTAGCTAAAATAAACTCTTATTGTCTTCAGATATGTCAAGTCCTTGTTAGTGCAGATAGAATCCTATCGACCAAGTTGCAATGTAACCATTAGTCTAAGTGACTCGACATTGTGTGTACTATGTTGAGATAAGATGGTGGTTGGAGGTAGCGAACAGGAAATCCTTGACCTAGGTTTCGTGTTATTTGACACTCGTCAGTATGGTGTAACTGTAATCTTGAAGGAAATGATGCTCCCTGACAGATTCGGTCCCTGTTGATTAACTCCAACCACTATCTTAGAATAAGTTGTTAGTCAACTGTGAACAAAATTTCAACAGTCTAATTCTTTTTGAAACATGTGCTGATGATGTTATTGGGAAAGGTAATGACAGCTTTATAGTTAGTCAATTCATCTAAGAGAACACAATATCTTCAAGTTCCTGATGTTAAGCTATAGATAGTCTCCGTTATGTAAGTATCTTAACGCTTCTCATTATCTATAAAAAGTCTAGTTCCAGAGACATGATGTGAATTAAAAACTTAATGTAATTCAGTTATTAAAGTTGAGGAAGATATATGAAAGATATATGGGGAGCCTTGAAACAGAATAAATGAATTATATTCTATGAATTTGTACACTTATATTAGAGAGTTGATTACAATGTAGTTTGAAGTAAATATTTGAAAAAACAAGTTGACTTAATAACTAGATTCTTGCACTTATTTGGAGCCTTTTCATTGTATATTACATTCATGATTTGCACATTACAGAATCCACGGATAATTTACAACACAGTATTGCAAAATTAATCATTTCTGATTGATGTCAAGTGATTATTGAATTCTAGTCTTATACAAAAATAAATATATTTCAGAATAGGGGTTTGTGGAGATTGTAGTAATTTTAATGGTTGAATCTATGAGTTGATCTGAGCTAGACAACCATGGAAAACCTGGAAGCATTGTACTGCCATTTTGTCTTAGTATGGGACTCTTCGGCACTGCTTATCCACGACCCCGGCCCTGAGTTCGAGTCCCATGTGAGAGATCGTGGGTGTGCACTTTTTTAGAAATCCGTTCTCGGACGAAATGGACGTCTAGTGCTTTCAGGTTTTCAATCATGGTCAAGGTTAGATCGACTCATGAATTCAACTGTTAAAATAAATTTCAAACTTTTATTTAGTACTCTAATGTATCATATTAGTTAGTAAACAAATAAACGAGATATGCTTTGGTTTTACAGACAAACCAAAATAATAATGTACTGCTACGATCGTTAGTTCTACAGTTTTGACAATGAAAAAACTTATTTATATTTATTCTCATTGCAGTTGATCAGAGCGTTTTGTCTATGTGATGATTACAGTGTTTAATTATTCTAGGGTCTGCAAAAGATACAGTTTGAAAATTAAAGAATACAAGGGAGTCAACCAGTATATTACTGTCCATCGTTACCTAAAATTCCCAATTATATAGACCATATTCTCCGTTATGTAAGTATCTTAACACTCCTCATTGTCTATAAAAAGTCTAGTTCCAGAGAAAGTGTCATGATTATATAGACCATGTTGTATGTTTTAAAAGATATGGTGAAAAATTCCTATTTTGACATTTAATTAGAAGAGGAACAGAGTCAAGAATTCTAGGAGCTCTAGTGAGAAGCAGTGACCAGTGGAGTTCAAAACCACGTCTGTTGTGAGATAGGAACTCACTGCAGACGATTGGTGAATGGTTGCTCAATTTCGTGGATTGTTTGAAGTTAGACATTAACACCCTTGGATGCCAGCTCAGTGGTCTATCGGTTAAGGGCTTCGGCTTGAGACTGGTAGGTCCTGGGTTCGAATCTCACGAGAGCGGGTTCGTGGATGCGCACTGCTGAGGAGTCCCATAATAGGACGAAACGGCCGTCCAGTGTTTCCAGGTTTTCCATGGTGGTCTAGCTTCAATTGACTCACGCTTTCAACTATGAAAAATTCTCTTTTTAATCAGTTTTCCACCATGACCCTACACTGATATATATATATATATATGTTTTGCCGCAATGAAGTAATACTCATTGAGTAATTGGGTTACGTAATTAATCATATAGTTTCACTATGATTCTAAAATAATACTGAATAATTGAAAGAATGAAAAATAAACCAGACAGTTGCTAGGTTACATAATATTGAAAATTAATTAGCACAGTATTATGATGAAAGGTCAGTTTTATAGTAGCTATGTAAGAATCAAGGGACGGAATGTGTAAAAAAATACAAATTAGAAGGATTTGTGAAGGCGTATGAATAATTTTTCTATAGTAGGTGATTCATCAAAGTTCCACTAAAACTATCTTTAATATCGATATCCAAGATAGAGAGAAAGAAATTGTAAAGGCTTTCTTTAAATGCAAAGGTTAGTTCGTGAACATGGATCCCAATAGCTTCAACAATGTTATTTTGTAATCATTGTAATCATTTTATATATAGTTGAGATCATGAGCCAATTGAAGCTAGACCACTATGGAAAACCATTCCGTCCTAGTTTGGAACTCCTCAGCAGTGCGCATTTACGATCCCGCCTCGCGGGATTCGAACTCAGGATCTATCGGTCTCGCGCGCAAGTGCTTAAACACTAGACCACTGAGCTGGCATCTAACGGTGTTAATGTCTAACTTCAACTAATCTACGATGATTTCAACTATATATAAAATTACTAAAATCTCCACAAAACCCCCTTCTAGAAAAACATTTGTTCACTTTAATCTTTTAAATAAATACAGTCATGTTTTGATAACTAGCTTTTTCCTTTATTTATTTGACTGACCGTTCGCCAATTGTCTTCAGTGAGTTCCTATCTGACAATAGACGTGGTTTGAACTCCAATGGTCACTACTTCTCACTAGAACTCCTGGATGTACTTCTCGGTCAGTCACTAGTGAGCATAGGATTATATTAATTATCAGAAGAGGTTTTGTGGAGATTTAGTACTTTCATAGTTGAAAGCGTGAGTCAATTGAAGCTAGACCACCATGGAAAACCTGGAAGCATTGGACGGCCGACTCACGTTTTCAACTATGAAAATACTAAATCTTCACAAAACCCCTTCTGAAAACTATTTTTGATCTATGAAAAATATCAGTTAGGTATTATGAACTTAAAAAAAAGTATCAAAATTTACTATTATGTAATCATTATTACATAATATAAAGTTTATTATCAATAAAGCCTCGTATCAAACTGTGAAAGTTATGAATCTATAAGTATCATTACTATTGCCAAATAATTTATCAAATAGATTGATCTCTACATCATAGAGATAAACCTTAAGTATATCATAATGATGACATGTATATGTTTAAAGAATGGTTAATGAATGTGTTTTTTCGTCTTCTCCCCCTTAAATTCTTAGTCATTACCTACACCAAAATTATTGATAGTTTCATAATTGTAATGGATTGTAGCAACAAAAACAAAAACAAAATATTTAGCACTTCCATTGTCTTATTAGATTAGGTTATGATTTAGTTAATTGTCAAATAACCGAATAACTTATGTGTTACCTTGGAAAGTATTCTGTTTCCTGTGTTAAACAAATTGTAGATTTATGTTTTGTTTAAACAAATTGTAGATTTATGTTTTGTTTTTCTTTTAAAAAAATGTATATATATATATAACCACTGTTTCGCTAACTATTCAACTTCCCCCCCAAAACATCAACAAAAATAGTTTGTAATACTTGTAAACATGCTTATTTCAAAAAAAAAAAAAACTACAAATAGGTAGAATGTTATACTAAGTGAATTTAAACTTCACTCGATTGCACAAGCAAGTGACTATCAGGACTCAGTAGATGAGTGGATGACGTGAAGACGTTTGAAGCGGAAGGTACTGAGCTCGAGTCCCAGAGTAAACATCAACTCTGAGATGAAGGTACATCCAGCTGATGAGTCCCAAATAGGACGAAACGCGCATCCTTTATTCCACTGCTACCCCCTATCCATCTTTGCTTATTACAACTTACTATTGAAAACTGATTAGAGTACTAAATTTATTCACATTGATGATTTAAGATTATGTGAATTTTTCGGTTAAATGCTCTTGCACGATACTGGTAGGTCCTGGGTTCGAATCTCGTGAGGCGAGATCGTGGATGCTCACTGCTGAGAAGTCCCACAATAGGACGAAACAGCCGTCCAATACTTCCAAGTTTTCCTTGCTGGTCTAGCTTCAATTAACTCATGATTTCAACTATGAAAATACTGAAATCTCCATAAAACCTCTTTTGAAATTATTTTGTTTAAAATAAGGCAACAAACAAACCAAAAAACACCTCATACTTCCAAGTTCATTTTTAAAAAGGTTACTGAACACGTTTTGTTTGTTTGTTTGTTAGTGTTTTTCACTGGAGTATCAACAGCGTATGGGATTCAGAAATGTTAATAAACTCTACTGATTTCTATATGAACTACTGATTTATATTTGTCAACAATATTCTATCTTATTGTTGATATTACATTTAGGTGACAGTACTATCTATATATTATGGTATGTTATTAAACTATACATATTTCATTTTCAGTAATATACATAGTTTTCATTGCAATGCTGTTTTTTTTCTTTTACAAAAAAAATGAAGGTACTCAAGGTTACTCCGTTTGTACAAATCAATAAATTAAATGACACAATAAAATATAAACAATGAAAGTAATACCATACATTGCAATGAAATGATGTAATACTTTTTACTATAAGGACTGTTACATCTATCTATGTATATATTGTCATCAGGTAGTTTACATTACATGATGGATAACTTAATGAAATATTTGTAATTGAAAACATGGAATTATGTTTAATGAATAGATGGTTTAAGGTAATTAATAAAACAAGTCATGACATGAATCGTATGGTAGTTGGCATTCATCAACAAGGTGTATCTAAAACTTTAAGGAAGGGTTGTTATTCATTGTGGGATTTACGAGTGAATTTATTTGATTGTATACCAAATTAGACCTTTTCATAATCTTCATAGTTGAAATCATGAGTCAATCAAAGCTAGTCCACCATGGAAAATGTGGAAGCATTAGACGGCCATTTCGTCCTATTATGGGACTCCTCAGTAGTGCGCATCCACGATGTTGTGAGATATCAACTCACTGAAGACAATTGATGAATGGTTGCTCAACTTCATGGATTAGTTAAAGTTAGACATTAACACCACTAGATGCCGGCTCAGTGGTGTAGTGGTTAAGTGCTCTGGCGCGAGACTGATAAGTCCTGAGTTCGAATCTCGCTAGGCGGGATCGTGAATGCACACAGTTGAATAGTCCCATAATAAGACGAAACGGCCTTCCAGTGCTTCCAAGTTTTCCCTGGTGGTCTAGTTTCAATTGACTTATGATTTCAAGTATGAAAATACTGAAATCTCCATAAAACCCATTTCAGATCTTTTCATAATCATCTAAAATGATCGTACGATAACATGCTGGAAAACAAATGGCTATTTCGATTTATTTAGTTTTCAGAAAATATCATTAGTACTAATGAGTATAGGATAAAAGTTTTTTATTATATGGTATATTATTTCAGTTTTGTATGAATCCAGTTACTTGAAAATATTCAAAGACAATGATTATTGTCATTTTCTATTGTTTGTTTGAATCCTCCCATCGATGCAGGTGTATCCAGGCGACTAGTCCTAAATAGGACGAAACGCACGTTCTGAATTTCACTGCTAGTTACCATCCATTTTTGCTGATAATGGTTATTGAATATAGAAATATTACATTTTTTTACAGATAAACTAACTCATTGCCAGGAGAATGCAGTTAGCAAAGGTTCAAAATAACCCATTGTACCTCAAATATTACTCATATGCTAACTACCGATCATCAATCATAAGTGAACAGTTCAGATCGGTTAGTTAATAATAATGATGCTGAATATTTGACAGACGTGAGAGAAAAGAAAAGAAATATGAGATTATTAAGGTCAGTGTAAAATTTCTAGTCAGTTTCTGAGACTAAACAATGATAGCTCAATGAAAAAGATTGTACTTTTCGTAATGTTATTTCTAAATTCACATAAAGATAACGTTCAGTGGTTTATTACTTCAGTAGAAAATCATATGATTCTGAGTTTTTTTTCTTAAACTATTCATAAAAGTGTACTATTATTTCTTGTTTCAAATAGTATCATTGTTTAGAGAAATGATAGATCATTTAAAATAATTCTCATATTATCGTGGATATCAGAAGATAGTTTTGTGTAGATTTTAGTAATTTTATAAAGTTGAGATCATGAATCAATTGAAGCTAGAACATTATTGAAAACATGGAAGCATTGGACAGCCGTTTCGTCCCATTGTGGGACTCCTCAGCTATGGGCATCCACGATCCCGTCTCACGAGATTCTAACCTGGGACCTATCAGTTTTACGCTCGAGCGCTTAACCATCAGACCACTGAGCTGGCCGGCATCCAACGGTGTTAATGTCTAACTTCAAACAATCCACGAAATTGAGCAACCATTTCACCAATGTCTTCAGTGAGTTGACATCTTTCAACAGACCTGGTTGAAATCCACTGGTTACTGCTTCTCACTAAACTCCAGGAAATACCTTATGGATATCTCGTGGATAATCATTATTGAATCGTCTTATACTAGGACAAAACAGTATTCCTTTATTTTCTCGAGTACCACCTACAAAAAATGTATACGGTTTCAACATTTGTAATTGTAAAACTTATGAGGTTATATTATTCCATGTTATGTGGATTTTGCATTATTTTACTTCGGTAAAAACATTTTAAAACCCTCATATCAAGACAAACACTAGAAGGAAATGAAATGTTAGAACCAAAACAGTGACAACAAAGTACTGGGAAAACAAATGGTGAGAAAGAAAACTGAAAATGTAATTACTGTCTCTTGTATATGGATATATAAACATTCATATACGAATGAGATAAATTTTGTTCACCCTGAACATTGAAAGTTTGAAACAGTGTAGCTACATAATGATATTTTCTAGTTATCCTTTTCACATGCCGATTCATCAATGAAAGAGTAAACAATGTAAGTTCAATTCGAATATGTATTTGGTGTTTTTTTTTTGCTGGGAATATAAATGGTACTTTAGAAAAAACTAAGAAAAGAATAATGCACTTCCAATATGTAGATCAGAATGACAGAAAAAAAGCCAGGCAAAAATACATACCGTCATATATACATACATCAATGTAAACATTTATGATTGTCTTTTTCATCATCATAGAGTCACACGATTTAATACAACAGTTAAAGTAAATATTATACTACCGAAAATAAGTAAGTAGGTAAGTAAAAATAAACAAATAGGGAGATATGCTACAAATATATTTGTAAAGATTAGTTTTTTTCACATTGTCAATGCTATGGTCTGCAGTTAATCAGTCTCCAATGACTCACTATTGCCAATTGATCCTAGACTATCAATAAAAAATGGATAGAGGTTCATAATTATTTGGACATTACTGTATCTCAGTGGTGTTGTTCAAACCGAGATTCAAACCCAGTTCCTATTAACTCAAACCTCACTAAGATACAGAATCCAGAAAGCCACTAACTTGCGCAACGAATATGAAACTTATTTATAAAGATTTGTATGCTATAACACGTTGACGTTTTAAGTGAAAGGTACTAAGTTCTTGTTTTCCATTATGAACATCAGCACTAGAATGCAGATATATCATGCTGACTAGTTTGAAATAAAACGAAACGTTTATCTTGGATTCAATTGCTAATCATCACACAACTTCAATAACACAAGTACTGACTGAGTTATTTTCATCATGGGTACTAAAATTTCTGATTGACCTATATTTTGTTTGACAGAAATAAGCTGTATTGATAAATTAAAATATCAGGAATTGTGAAGGTAACGTTTTGTGTTTCTCTAGAGTTAAAATTGTTTCTCTTTCGACTGTACTCTTCTATTATGATAAAACTGTTATCAAATGATAGCCTAAACTATGGAATAAAATGCAGTGAAAGGGGAAACACAATATAAGAAAAGTTAAATAAATGAAGAGAAATTGTATCTGTGAGAGTTTATAATTTTCCCTGTTTAGATATAAAGCACTAGAAATGATCAGTTTCAACTGGTATATGTGGGTCCTGAACTAGTTCTCTTGATACTAACATTTGAATCACAAATATTTACCAAAGTTAGGTAGTAGCTAGCAGTAAGTATGACATTTTTATCAGTTCCAGACAATATGAAACGCTTATCCTAAGCTTTCACTGACAGTTATTATCCGACCTTATTAATCGAATGAATTAGTTTAAACTTATTTATTTGGAAAAAAAAACACAACTTCCCTTGTAAAATCTAATAATTAAATAATTTGTACACCAGAATATTGAGCCATTAAAGTGTCACTCCATAATTTGTGTTCTGTGTGCTTGGGATAATTTTTCAACTTTTATCCAAAATTGTCTACCATAGTCATTTTAAGAATTCTTTTCGTAACTTTATCAGCCTTATTCTCATGCCATTCAAGTCAGTTTATAAAAGCAGAAATCCTTATACAAACATGTGAGTTGTTCACTACCGAATATTCGAAGTTATTCACACGAAGAATATTCATATAATGTTTATGCATAATACTGACTAACTTTAATATTTACATTGAAACAATCCCTGATATTTTCATAGTTGAAAGCGTGAGTCAATTGAAGCTAGACCACCATGGGAAACCTGGAAGCATTGGACGGCCGTTTCGTCCTATTGCACAACTCCTCAGTAGTGCGCATCTACAATCCTGCCTAGAGAGATTCGAAACCAGGAGGTACCAGTCCCACACCAGAGCGCTTAACCTCTAGACCACTGAGCCGGCATCCGATGGTGTTAATGTTTAACTTCAACCAATCCATGAAGTTGAGCAACCATTCATCAATTGTCTTCAGTGAGTTGATATCTCACAACATCGTGGATGCGCACTACTGAGGAGTCCCATAATAGGATGAAATGGCCGTCTAATGCTTCCACGTTTTCCATGGTGGAAACGTCAGAAATACGAAGTATATTTATCATTGAATTTACTTATAGTTTGATGTGATTTTTAAAAAGACTGTTTCATAATTGGTAATTTTAATTAACCCGTAACTGAATGACTTGATGAAATATGACAAAACAGTATAATATATATTATTTATCGACTCATTATTCCTTCATAAGGTGGCATACTTAAATATCTGTGCTATCTGTTTCTGCCATTTAGATATTCTAACAAGTTACCCGTTTTCTTATTTGGTTTAACATATCATTATGTCTATTAATCATGTAACCTATCTAGGCACGTTTTTGAAAAGTTTACAACTATTCGCTGTACAAGTTACAAAAAGTCCAATCAGAGACATCATGGTTGCTGGCAATATGCACAGAAAAAATATACATTATTCAGATGTCGATTCTTGAACTGCTAACATCTAACTAGCAACCACTCAATATTTATCGCAAGGATCGATCAAGAAATAAGAAAAGGAAACTTGTTGAAATACTTTGTGATGAGAATTCTATTTTGTACCAAAAATATAATGTTGAATAAAGCCATTAATAATAATAATAAATGAAACCTTTTCTGATAAATATGACCTGTACTATTTATGAATTACCATTAATTTCTTCCTAATTTGTATTAGAAATACTGAAATGAAAGTATGGTCAGGTTATTTAATTATTATATGAATTGTATCAGCTTGTGGCCCGAATAGCTCAGTGGTGACATCTCTAACTGTGAGGCTGGGTGACATGAGATCGAATTCGTCAGGAAGCACCAGTCCTCTCAAGATTACAGGCACACCTTGCTGACGAGTGCTGAGTAACACGAAACCCAGGTCCAGGATTTCCTGTCGACTACCTCCAACCACCATCTTATTTCAACAAAGTGCACGTAGTGTTGAGCCACCTAAACTAGTGGTCACATTGCAACTTGATCGATAGCATTCGATCAGCACTAGGAAGGACTTGACACGCATGGCATTGATCACCACCCAGTGATCAATCAATTCTGATGAATTGTATTAGCTAAGTATTCGGTAAAGAATAAATCCCTGATCATATATTTACATAAGTAATTACATCAAAACTTTATGCCGGACAGAAAAAAATTTAGTTACATAGCAACAAGCACCAGAAAAGGTTATAGTATATAATTATTAAATTATCAAATAAATACCATAGTTACTACTTACCAAAATAATTCACCTTATTTGTAAATCTTTAATGATCCTGTGACTAAATCTTCTGGCTAATGTCACTAATACGATGATTATTATTATTATTAGTATGGCACAGAATTGTTAACTAATCTGCGTGGGCTACATATAAATATGAAGAATGTAGATGATTGGTTAAAAGCAGACAATCGATTAGTTAATAGACAAATCGTATAATAATGAAACAAATAATAATAATAATATAATCACACAATCAATCTATAAATGAACAAAGGGAATAATTGTGCCAGTCAATTTTATTAGTTTTCTTTGATAAGAGTTTTGCCATTTTTGTAAAATTTTATGGTATATATACTACTGAAAACTTCTTTAATGTAAACTGAAGTTTTCGTATTATAGGGCATTATTCATTTAAAGATTTGAATTCTGACTGTGAAGCTAGGTGACACGCGATTGAATCAGCCTGAAAGCATTAATTTTCTAGAGACTACATGTGCATCGTGCTGAAGAGTGTCAAATAGCATGAAACGTAGGTTCAGAGTTTCCTGTTGATTGCCTACAACAATTACCTTGCATTTTAACGTAATGTACTCAATGTCAAGACACATTTTAAATTAATCGATAGAATTCGATCTGCACCAAGCAGAATATGACATTGGTCACTACCCGATGATCAATCGATCGTAAATAAACTGACTTCTGTACAGAATAGATGTAAATGTGTAACTGATACAAGAAATCAGAATTTTTTGTCAGAATGTAGGTATAAGTGAGCAGCAGAATATTTGAATAAATAAATGATTAAATATACCCTAGAATGTTTCAGTATAAATCAATCCTGTTATCATTTCGAATAAATTCTATAATTTTTAGTTATGATAGAATCTTACTTACTTACTTACGCCTGTTACTCCCAATGGAGCATAGGCTGCCGACCAGCATTCTTCAACCCACTCTGTCCTGAGCCTTCCTTTCTAGTTCTGTCCAGTGTTTGTTCATTCTTCTCCACATGTCTGTCTCCATTTCTCGGCGTAATGTGTTCTTCGGTCTTCCTCTTTTCCTTTGGCGTTCAGGATTCCATGTCAGGGGTTGTCTTGTGACGCAGTTGGGTGACTTCCCTCAATGTGTGTCTTATCCACTTCCAATGCTTCCTCCTGATTTCTTCCTCCACTGAAATCTGGTTTGTTCTCTCCCACAGGAGGTTGTTGCTGACAGTGTCTGGCCATCAGATCCGAAGTATCTTGCGTAGACAACTGTTAATAAACACCTGTATCTTCTGGATTAATTATTATTATTATTACTATTATTATTATTATTATTATTATTAATGGCTTTATTCAATATTATAATCTGATACAATATAGAATTCTCAGCACGAGTTATCTCAACAAGTTTTTTACCAAAAAAACCCAAGAAAAACAAACAAAAAAAAAACAGAAAAAGGAATGAAAAAGGTGTAAGAAAAACTGAGTTTATACAAATTATCAAATTTGAAACATGCTTAAGAATACAGGTTATTTACTAGGTCAACTCTAACAGCCTGTTCATCACAAAGTAAATTTGCTAAGTAAGGTATTACAGAACTTTTATAGACTTGCTTGCGTGTATGGATTTTAATGTATTTACGTCTCGTTCTGTGGTGTGGTCTACTTATATCCATATAAGTAGTATATGGTGTGGGTCAGACATAGAATGTATTTTGGCAGAAGACCGATGAGGAAAGAACTGAAATGAAACGCAAACGTCTGGAAAATGCATGAGCAATGGAATAAGAGAAGAAACAGTGAAGATTGAAACAATTGGTTGTTAATTTGCAAATTGACTGTTCATTGTTTGGTAATCAGAATTTATTGAGATAGTCTGTAATCTTTGCTTAAATACATTCGATTGTCCCCAGTCGTGTTCTGTTCACTACATTTGGTGTCGCTGCCAACCAGGAGGAGGAAGGGTGCTGTTCTGCGGACGCCGCTGCGGGTCTGGAGTTGAGGTGCTAGTTGGGGCAGTCTGGTGTGGAGAGTTGGCGTCGAGTGGAGTGTTCTGGCGGGGCGGCGTTGGCTGTAGCGGGTGCTGTCGACGGAGAGGAGCAGTGGGACGTGCGGCTGCTGGGCGGACATCGGATGTAGATGGCTCAGCAGGCCGGTGGAGTACGGGTGTTGAACGTCCCAGGTGCCGGGTGGATGCGGATGTTGGTGCCCCGGCAGGTCGACGGAGCTATGGAGGTCAGCGCGCCGCAGACTCGACATTCTGACGGAGAGTTTGGCACAGACTGCAGTGAAAGAAGATAGTGGCATGGCGAGCAGAACCACCGCATGAACGAATGCTTTAAAGGGGGGACGAGTGTGGTGTGGTCTACTTATATCCATATAAGTAGTATATGGTGTGGGTCAGACATAGAATGTATTTTGGCAGAAGACCGATGAGGAAAGAACTGAAATGAAACGCAAACGTCTGGAAAATGCATGAGCAATGGAATAAGAGAAGAAACAGTGAAGATTGAAACAATTGGTTGTTAATTTGCAAATTGACTGTTCATTGTTTGGTAATCAGAATTTATTGAGATAGTCTGTAATCTTTGCTTAAATACATTCGATTGTCCCCAGTCGTGTTCTGTTCACTACAGTTCTACCAGAAGATATACAAGGAGAAAGATATGAATGAAGAGGATGGTTAGTATCTGATAAGATAACACCTGCCAAGAGTTTGCAAGACTTAAGATGTCTATCCACAAGCATATTAATAATGACTTCAAAAGATTCACCACATACCTTGCAAACCGCCTTCAGCACTCTACGCAAAACAGCAAAGTCTTTTCTCAAAAGCCCAGGAAAGAATAATGGAGAACAATATAGAATAATAGGTAATATGCAGGAATTTACAAATTGTAGGAGTAAATGGCGAGTAATCCCAAAAGCATGCAGCCTCTTTATGTAGTATGTCAAACGGTAAACTTTTTTCGATAAGAGTAAAACATGAGAAGACCAAGAAAGATCAGAGGAAAAATGACACCAAGATATTTGACCTTCGACACTGTGTTTATTAAGGAGTCTCCAATGGCACAAGCATTATGTGATCCCAAAATAGAGTGTAGGTTCTGTCCATGTCTCAAGCTAAAATTAACAGCTTGACATTTAGATGGATTGAGTAAGAGACCATTACCAACAGACCACCTTTCAATACGAGACAAAAACTCATTCATTTCTATAGGATGTAAGGAGGTAGAAATCGGCATACATACAGTGAGGTCGTCCGCATATTTTACAAAAGTGTTTTTTGTGGAAGATGGCAGATCGTGAAGAAAGAAAGAGAAGAGCAGAGGTGAAAGAATAGCTCCTTGTGGCACACCTACAGTAGACAGTAGAGATGTTGAACACTTTCCTTCAAATACAGTGTACTGTTCTCTTCCAGAAAGGTAGGAACGTAGCCAGTTGGTTATCCAGCTGTCAGTGTCGACGCTGATCAGCTTGTTAAGTAAGAGGTGTCTTCAAATAGAATCAAAAGCAAAAGTAAAGTCCAGGAAAGCGCATCTAACATACTTCTTACCCTTTTCCAACCCGAACACTATATTGTGATGCAGAACAGCAACGGCATCTAATGTGCTTCTTTTGCATTTGTAAGCAAACTGATATGGATCACAGTGCTCTTTTATTGCAGGTTGAAGTGGTTGTATCAGTAATGTTTCCATTATTTTAAGGAAAGGTGAAGTTATTGCTATGGGTCTAAGTTTCGCATTTTTATCACCAGAAGCTTTCTGTGGTATAGGGATTATCTTTATCTTTCTCCACATTTTCGGTAAGACATTAGTTGAGAAGGATCTGTTAAAGATATTCGTTAATGGATAACATAAAACATCAGCACACTTTTTAAAAAGGATGGCTTTCGTAGTTTTCCACGTCTCCGCTCCATACAGTAGAACTGAGAATCTTAGTTACTGTAGAGAAAAAGTATACTACCATAAAAATTCTTGTTACTTATGATGAGAATTGTAGATATCTGAAGATATTTAATCTAAAATTCGGTTGTTTCATAGCACTTTGATTTTCGTTATCTTTCTATATTGATCTAAATATGAAAATAAAGGAAGAGACTAAGGTCTTTGAAATTATCAGTCAACTTCTATAAAATTAATATTTAAAGTAAGTTCTTAGAAATATTAATCAGAAAAAGTAATGATGAGTCTATAACTTATGGACGACATTTCACAGACGTTAAAGTGATATCAAGAATGTCCACCTAACTAGGGATAAATTAGGATTGTAAAGCAGTTCTTGGAATTACTGTTCATCTTACATGTATGAAGAAATCGATGCAAAGTAAACAATATTTTGATACATTATGATTTACTCAATATGATTATAATAAGTATTTCTGTTTTATAAGCAAGGGAGGATGGTGGCTGGTACAAGCTAGTAACTGTCTGGGTTTAGTGGCTAAGTGGATATTTCGAGGGCGTTTACAGCGAACGGTACTGGGTTCGAGTCTCAGAGTAAACATCAACTCTGGGATTCAGGCACGTCCAGCTAACAGGTCCTAAATAGGATGAAACTCACATCCTAGATTCCACTGCTAACCACTATTCATCTTTGCCTATATTTCTGTTTTGTTTTTAGGTTAAAACATCCAAATTATCAACATTTCGAAAATCGGCTTTTGATTTGTTTATCTAAAAATCTATATATCATGATTATAAGGCACCAATCGAGTAAATGAGAAACACTGCAAATTTGTCACTATTCAATTTGAGTTTAGTGATTAGGAATATAGTAAAACGTTTATAGCATAGGGTTAACCTAAAAAGAAACTCAATAACATGCAATATTTGGACCATTATTTTATAACGGTCAAAAAAAGTTGTTATTACCCTATCGGTTTTGCTGAAGGCAATTTTGAATGAATGAATGCCAACCATGTTAGGTGTAAGATAGTTTTCCATTGCAAGCAAAGAAAGATCTAGCTTCAATTGACTCATGAAATCAACTATAAAATTACTAAAATCTCCACAAAACCCCCTTCTGAACTGAATTAATTGTTCATGTTATATCATTCTGTATTTATTTGGATAAGTTGTTTTAAGTCATTGCAGCTAGTTGTTCACAAATGTATCCATTAGTTGTCGAAGTTGTTACTAAATGATACAAGAAGTTTTTGAAGATTGTTAAATTTCATAACTCACATCACTGACTGACGTTATGCGGACAGCCATTAGAAACCATGAAATACTAGAGAGATGTTTTGTCCTAAAATAGGATGAAGGCTTACTAGTCTGAAAGATAAGCATTCTCTACAAAACTTGTAGGCTATGGAATTACTTCTTTTCAAGTTTGTGGATACCTGTTCCTGCCATCCAGATATTTCAAAAAATTATCTAATTTTCTATTCAGCTGCGTTTCTGAAAAGTGTACAACATTTCGTTTTACAAGTTGCAAAAGGCCCAATCAATGATATCCTGGTTGCTGTCAATATCCTGAGAAAAGAATGCACATTATTTAAATGTCTGATTATTTATTTATTTAAACACATATATATTGTTACATAGGGGCACCAGATACATATGAGCCACACAAATCTCATTTGATTTGTGTGAGGGCTGTGATACTTCCCGAGGCAGGTAGTTTTCTTAGGGGGCTACACCCGGAGCCTTTGACCTAAAGGTCTGATCCACAAGGTGATGGAGCATCTTAAGGAGCTGCAGTCCCATGGTAGCCGATGACCAACCATTGATTAACACATCATTTGTTCCCTCAGGATACTGGAGCCCATGTGCACCAATGGTTTGGAATCAGGGTTTTCCAACTCCACTAGGTGAACTTTCCGTGTCCACCAACCCGGTTAAAGCACCGGATATTCGCTTTTTGTCCTCTCAATTTTGTAAACAACAGTAATGGCACGAGAATGCAGTGAATAGGACTTTCCTGACAGAGGATGTATATGCGTGACCATGTGAGTACTTTTGGAGAGGGAGAGCGGACTCTCCTCACTCTCGGCCATACCAGGGCATTTGGGGGCTAGACTGATAACTTCTAACAAGCGATCTCACTCAATATTTATCATCATGATCGACTAAGAAGTAAGAAATAGTAACATGTTGAAATACACTGTGCTAAAAATTCTATATTGTACCAAAAATATAATTCTGATTACAGAATATAAAATACAAACCCAATTTCATTATAAGCAAAGATGGATAGTGGCTAGCAGTGGAATCCAGGACGCGCGTTTCGTCCTAATTGGGACTCGTAAGCTGGATGTGCCTGCATCTCAGAGTTGATGTTTACTTCGGTACTCGGACCCAGTACCTTTTGCTTCAAACGCCATCGCGTTTTCCACTCTGGATTCCACTGCTAGTCACTATCCATCTTTACTTACAAATGCCTGTGAATTTACGCTATATCGAGGCAATACTCACAGTATGCACATATGCCAATTAGAGACTAACCAGTTGCAGTCCTAACACATCGATGGGAAGATTCAAACAAACATGACTAAATGAATCCAATTTCATTATGATGTGATTCCAAAACCAAAATGAAAATTTAACTTATTTATCCTTCACATTAATTATTAGGTCTGTTATCTTCTTTTTTTTATTTTTTTGGAAGAACCAAAAAAAGAAGTAAAGACAATTACCTGTTAGTTACAATCTATTTTCATAGATCAATAATAACAAATGGACTTATCGATCGTATTCATCAGTTGGTTAAATCAAATTTGAAAAATTGAAATTTTTCACATGGTGACATTTTGTCGAATTTTTAAAATATATAGATTAGTATTTTGTTTGAAATTTTTTAATGATTATCTTTTTAAATAGAATTCTATGAATTACGCATGTTATCTATCTAAAAGGAGCAAAGGTTACTAACCATCAATCTAAAACCGAATCTGTCCTAGGTAAGCCTTTCCATTTATTTCCAGTTCCTATTCATCCTATTCATATCTACTTCCAATTCTCAACTCATTGTGTTCATCGGCCTTCCTCTTTTCAGTATCCATTCACGATTCCAAGATAGAGCTTGCTACATGATGCATATTGATGATTTCCACAATATATATATATATATGTCCTATCAACTTCCAACGTTGTTTCCTGATTTCCTCCTCAACTGGGAGTTGATTTGTTCTCCCCAAAATAGGTTGTTGCTGATGGTATCCTGTCAAGGGATATTGAGTATCTTGTGTAGACAATTGTTAATAATATTTGTACCATTTTGTTGATGGGTGTGATGGTTGTTTTAGTTTCAGCTGCGTACAATAGAACTAACTGTCTTGACGTTCTTATTGTAACTAGTTGTAGTTAGTCCGTTTGTAAAATAATGAGAACAATATTCTGAATCTTAGAAGGTTCCTAATAGTGTTTATTAATTTTCCATAGTTGCTTATTATTATCTTAGAATGCGACAGTCCTGAGTTCAATGAAAGATATATGTATATACAAAAAGAGAAAAAATAGGGAAGCAAATATCAAACATTCATGGAATTCTATTTTAAAATTTGTTCTTTCACCGATGTTGACTAACAGTTAAAACAAAGAATAATCTTGATTTACTATAGTGAAAACATTTTAGACAGAGAGAGATTTAAGGAACAACTAACACAGCCTACATTGTTCCCTACAGTAACGGAAATAATGACATTTTTTTCAACAGATTCCTACTCTCGTTCATCTCTCTTTGTGTCAGAACTATAATGAAGCAATGAAAATTATCGGAAGCTCTACAATATATTGACTATTTGAAGCTCTTAGTAACTGAATAGTTATTCACTATAAACATTCAAATTGACAAGAATAACAAACTATTTACATGAAATAACTTCTATTATTCTGAAGATATAAGTTAGAATCGGAAGGGACATATTCATCATCAATGGAATTGTCATCTGTGTCTAAAACAATTCTAGATGTACAACATAGTTATTGCGTTTTTAACCTTTTGATCGAAGTACGTTTCAGTGGAGAATTTTTAACTAAATCATCATATAGTATATCAACTTCAAGAATTCTATTGACAAAATTAAATTTTGATAGTTGAGATCATGAATCAATTGAAGCTAGAGCACCATGGAAAACGTGGAAGCACTGGACAGCCGTTTCGTTCTATTATGGGACTCCTCAGCAGTGCGCATCCATGATCCCATCTCATGAGATTCGAACCTGGGGCCTATCAGTTTTGCGCGCGAGCGCTTAACCACTAGACTACTGAGCTGGCCGGCATCCAACGGTGTTAATGTCTTAGTTCAACCGATTCATGAAATTGAGCGGCACATCCACCATTGTCTTCAGTGAGTTACTATCTTACAACAAACGTGGTTGAAATTAAATTTTTCTGTAAAATTACCTTTAACTATAATATAAACATTTTCTTAGTAATTAATTGATTTAATATGTATTTCTATGGTTCTACTAAGAATCTATGTTTGACAAAGTTCAACCATATTCGGATTATGACATTGATCACAATAACATTGAATGATCACCGTAAGTCATTGGTTTTTTAAATCCTAACCATAAGATTCATAAATTCTTCTTCCAAAATCTGACAGGATTTTGTTTGTATATTCCTGACGAGTATCATACCAAGAGTGAAAATAAATATCTATCACCATTTCCAATAGTACTCTATCAAAAAGTTAACTCTTAATAAGAAGCATTAAAAAATTATAATGTAACTGTTAAGAGAAAAGATAACTCAAAGTAATAAAGATTATGAGTCAATTGAAGCTAGTCCACCATGGAAAACCTGGAAGCACTGAACGGTCGTTAAAATTACTATAATATCCACAAGAAGCGCTGGAAGTGGATAGGGCACACATGCAGGAAATCACCCGACTACATCACAAGGCAAGCCCTCACATGGAATACTGAAGACCAAAGAACACATTACGCAGAGAAATGGAGACAGACATGAGAAGAATGAATAAAAATTGAATAGAACTAGAAAGGAAGGTCTAGGACAGAGTGGGTTGAAGAATGCTGTTCAGCGGCCTATGCTCCATTGGGAGTAACAGGCATAAGTGATTAAGTAAGTAAGTAATCCAAAAAACCCCTTCTGATAATAGTACAGATTAATTTGGTAGACAAAAAAACGGAATGAACAAACTGGACCATTAAAGAGAGAGTTTTATCTATTCCCACCAACTAATTCTTAATCACTCAACATTTTTAGTAGTAATGCACAGAGATGTCGGTAGATGATCTTTTATGAAACAACTATAAGTTATGATTAGTTTACATTTATGAATAGGTGCTCAGCCATAAACATCTATTCTATTTTGAAAATATTGTTATAATTAAAAGTGGATTGAAAATAAGATTAGTACAACTATACAAAAAAGCTTCATACTGTGATGTAAATATGTACTTAAATTTAATTGTTAATGGTTCAATTAGAAAATGACTTTCTTATAATGATGATGATGATGATCAGAATGATCATGATCATGATCATCATTTCATACCAGGATGATTTAACAACTCATGTAGTCATGTTTTAGTGCTTTATACTATTATCCGATTTTTTCATTTATAAAAGATCATAGTTACAGTATAGACATGGTGTTAATCAATCTTTGTTGTGAATTCTTTATTTGATCGACTAGGACCATTAGATATATATATGACATGACACTACATATATGCTGGTTTAAGGCCATATAATACGTGAATATGCTATTAGTTTCAACTCAATACAATTATTCGAGAGAAACAGACCTACGCTATTGGTTGGAATTCAGCTCAATTATCCGGTAGATACTTATTGATAGTTAGGAATGAGTTTGTGTACATGTAGATTGATTCGATTCATTGATAGAGATTCTTATTCAAATTATATCTTCCCACTCAAATACGAAGTTGAACTGACGTACAAGAAGAGTGAAAATCAGGATCAGGATCGGATGACGGTTCAATATAATAGTATCATATGGTAAAATGCACATATAGAATACACTTATCTAATTGGACTTTATTTTCATACAATTACCTTTAGACTATCATATTTAGTTTGTATTGAAATAATGATTATTATTATTATATGATCCAAAATCTCTATTTCAATTCATTTTACATTTAACGAATAGAGTTGTAATGAAATAATTAGATCTCTATAATAGTCAATTACTAGACAATTTCTGTTGGTAATTAAAATAATTTCCGAATCAAATAAGCTGATAATATTAAGTTAGAATAGTGACTAACAGTTGAATTCACGATAAACATTTCGTCTTATTTAGGACTTGTCAGCTGGATGTATTTAGATCCCATTGTTGATTTTCATATAAAGGAACAATATCAGTACCCAAAGATTCAAACTCCAAATCACTACCCATTAAAGTTAGCTCATTTTTTTAAAACCAAGTCCTATATTTAACTTAAACTAATATAGTATGATCATCAAAATATTTAACTCCGCCTGTAGCCCTTCCAGGGGCTACTGCTGGTCCCAAGCTCGGATAAAGGAGGAGGGTTGGGCATAGAGTTAGCGACCCCATCCCTTGAGAAAACTGACCTCCTTAAACAACGCTAACCAGAAAAAATCATTAAAACCATTTCAACTCTGACCTGGGAGTTGAAGGAAGATTTATCACGCCTCAGGATGAAAGCCGTAATCCTTCGGAAGTCACAAGGCCGATGCTCCTTTTGACAAACAGAGCAACAATTTTTATAGATACATGGAACGTCCGACAATGTGAGAGACCGAGAGAGTCTTCCAAATTGCTGCAGAAATGAGGAAACACAACCTGGAGGTGCTTGGAATCGGTGAAACACATTGGACACAGGTTGGACAACAACGACCAGCTTCAAGGTAGCTTCTGTTATACTCCGAACATGAAGAAGAAAATGCCCCATACACACAAGGAGTTGCATTGATGCTGTCCAAACAAACACGCGGAAACCTGGAGAATTACGAAAGCCATTATCCAGAAGATACAGGTTTTTATTAACAGTTTTCTATGCAAAATACTTCGGGACCGCAGGCCAGACACTATCAGCAACAACCTACTGTCAGAGAGAACAAACCAGATTCCATCCAATGGAGGAATAAATTAGGAAGAAGCACTGGAAGTGGATAGGGCACACATTGAGGGAAGCACCCAACTGCGTCACAAGACAAGCCCTCATATGAAATCCTGAAGGACAAAGTTAGATAGAAATAGATAGGAAGGTCCAGGACAGAGTGGGTTGGAGATTGCTGCTCAGCGGCTCATGCTCCATTGGGAGCGAAAGGCGTAAGTAAGTAAATAATTAATTAAGTATTCCACTTTATAAACTTTTACTTGACGCTTGATATTTAGTTATTTGCTTCTCAAAGTATTAAATCCACTTGATACTGTTTGTTTAAATCTTCCCATTGATGTTTAGGACTGCACTTGATCAGTCTCTTATTGGCATATGTGCATCCTGTGCGTACTGACTCGATATTGCCTTCATTCACAAACTTTATATTCAGAGATGGATAGTGGATAGTGGTGGAATAAAGGACGCGCATTTCATTCCATTTGAGTCCCACAGTGAACATCAATTCTGAGATACATGTACATCCAGCTAACAAGTCCCGAATAGGACGAAACACCCATCCTGGATCCCACCGCTACACACTATGCATCTTTGCTCATCATGCTTTTCAGTGCATTGTTTCTTGAATATACAAAACAATTTGAATAATGGTAAGTTGTTTCTCTTTCTTTAATTAATGCAGAAAAACATTTCTAAATTTATTATCCAGGTATCTTCAACCACATATGCTACAATAATCTGGAATCTTGTTAAATTTAAAATAGAACTACTTCAGAGTTATGCATTGTATCTAATTAATGTCCTTGAACTTCTTTGTATATTCAAGTCAACAACGTATGAAGTACAAATAAGTACAGCGAAAAGTTTTCCTTTATGCAAAGTTAACAATATGAGACTCAGTGACAAGTAATGAATGGATAATTTAGGAAAGAGATAGACTTGAATCTGTAGTCCTGTAATCTGTCTCTCTTACAACTTACCTATAAGCTTCACTTACACATTTCGGGTTACTATTACAGTTAACCATGTAACAGGTTCAATTGAATTGACTGTTTATTCACTAGTGATAATCTAATAAATCAGTATTATTTCATGTACAAATTTGTTCAAGTAACAAATAGTCAAACAAAGTTGAAGAGGTTTGAACAATTCATACTTTCATCAAGTTTAACTGGAAATCTCTAAAAGTCAATCAGCTCAATTGATTCAGTTTGTTAGAAGAGAGATTGTGTATGGAATAGTTGACTGTAATGGTAACTCATCAAAATGATTTAGACCATCCTCAATAACATCAGTCCACTGAACTTAGTGTGTTCTTCGGTCTTCCTCTTTTCCTTTTCCCTTCAGGATTTCGAGATAGCGTTTGCTTCATGATGCACATTGATGATTTCCACAATATATATATATATCCTATCAATTTCCAATGTTGTTTTCTGACTTCCTCCTCAGCTGTGAGTTTATTTGCTCTCTCCTATAATAGGTTATTACTGATGATATCTTGTCAACGGATATTGAGTATCTTGTGTAGACAATTGTTAATAATATTTGTACCATTTTGTTGATGGTTGTGATAGTTGTTTCAATTTCAGCTGCGTACAATAGAACTAATTGTGTTGAGGTTGGTATTGAAGATTGTATGTTTGATATCTGTTAGTAGTTGTTTTGAGTTCCATATGTTGTACAACTGTAATAATGCTGTCCTTGCTTTATCAATCCTTGTTTTTACATTTGTATCAGATCTTCCTTATTCATTGATGATACTTCCCATGTACATGAAATATTCAACCTCCTCCATAGCCTCTCTATCATATAACCTATGATAAACATTATCAAAAAACCCATTATTGCATATTTTATACAAAACGATTTATAAGTACTTCTTTCTGTTTTTTTTTGTTTTGTTTTTGTCTCTAAGAATTCAATTTCAAAGTACATTGTTGTCATGGTAACAGATTTTAATGTTATCTCTTATCAGAAAAAAAATTTAAAAAAACGTTATCAAAATTCATTTTAACAGGTTTTTTTTAGTTTCTATATATAAAATATATAAATAAATAAAAAGTTGTTATTAATTATTAGTCATAGTTATATAATTAGTTTCATTCCATTTATTAGAACATATAGCTACATTCTTTATTTTCTCTTATCAGAACAAAGCAAGAACCTTTTTTGGTTACCTATTCAATCATTTCAAAAGTTATTAGATATTTGTGCTGATCAATTTCATATATTGATTTTGTGTTATGGTGAAGTAAGAAAGTTATGATTATGTTCATCAAACTATAAAAAACGGTTATGCATGGATAACTGGTAGACTATACCAGACAAAATGAAAATGTCAAGTTTGAATGTATCATATCGATATTCTGTTGAAGTAGATTAATATATATATAAATAGTATATAACAAAAGTATGACAGACTATACTACAAAGTCTAGCTGATAGATGTACTCCAAGTAAAGACCGATGTCAGATGAGTCATTTTATTGTCGTTCTTTTGGTGATCGACTGGATTATGAAAACTTATGCATCGTAAAGGAAGCATGGAATTTAAATGTACATCCTGGATACAGCTAGACGATTCGGACTTTGTAGATGACCTAGATCTTCTATCACATAGACATTAAAAAATGTAGTTGAAAATAACTAGTGTACCAGAAACCTTTGGATCAGTAGGCCTTAACATATGTAAGGGGAAAACCAAGATCCTAAAACATTATTTGATTATATTTCTAATCTGAAATTATACACCTTAAAATAATTGAAGTTATCCTTAGAGTTTTCATTGTACAAAAAACTTTCAGTTACGTTTTTGTTCATTTACTGGGTAATTAAGGTATATTATGGTGTGACTTTCATTAAATCTCTGATTTCAAGAGTTTAGAGTTATCCACAACTGTCTACCATGAACATATCCAGTGCAAAGTATCTTGATATGCTATGTGAAAAACGTAAATGTGATAGAATTTAGGGCTTGAAATGAAATCCACTAATTATCTGCTCATTGAACAGAAATATGATTAAACATGTCGGATATAACATATGTAGTGAATGTCAAGAAACCTTGAAAGCAACCATGACTTCCTTCGAGTGAATAGCTCTTTTTGACAAATTCTTAGGATATGAGATAAACTTTATATTATGATGTGAATTTATTAGAATCCTATTTTTACCACTTTATTCACTAAGTAATGCTTTCATCTAGAAATAACTTAATAAACAGTAATAAATCATTGAAATCATGAGTTAATTGAAGCTAAACCACCATGGGAAACCTGGAAGCAATGAACAGCCGTTTACGACCTGTTATGGGACTCCTCAGCAGTGCGCATCCATGATCCCAACTCGCGAGATTCGAACCCAGGACCTACCAGTCTCGCGCCAGAGCACTTAACCGATAGACCACTAAGCCGGCATCCAACGGTGTTAATGTCTAACTTCAACCAATCCACGAAGTTGAGCAACCATTCACCAATTGTCTTCAGTGAGTTGTTATCTCACAACAGACGTAGTTTTCCATAGTGGTCTAGCTTCAATTGACTCATGATTTCAACTATGAAAATACTGAAATCTCCACAAAATCCCTTCTGAGTAATAAATACATTGTATTGTCTCCCTTTTATTAAATAATATTGTTCTTTAATACATCTATATGATCTACTAAATTCCTTTCTCATGATTAGAACACAATTTTTCTTCGTTAAACTATAATCCCACGTATGAACAGATAAGACTAGACAAAATGGAACATCAAGTTAAGTACGGGAAAGTATTTGACATTGTATCTCAGTCAATACCCTCATTTTAATATCGATTTTATGTTTATTATTCTGGAGTTAACACATTTTTAATGACTATAGATGAGTTTGATATATCACAAACAAATAAATCTAAAACTCATTGTATATAATCAGGTTCATAATTTACAATTGATTGATCACTGGGTGGTGATCAATGTCATGTATGTCAGATCCTTCTTAGTGCAGATCAAATTCTATCTATTGCAATGTGGCTACTAGTCTAGGTGACTCGACATTGTGCATACTATGTTGAAATACGATGGTGGTTGAAGGTAGTCAAAAGGAAATCCTGGACCTAGGTTTTCTGCTATTTGACACTCGTCAGCAAGGTGTACCTGTAATCTTGAGGGAACTGATGCTCACTAACAGATTCGATCCCGTGTCACCCAGCTTCGCAGTCAGAGAGTCTGTCAAAGAGCATCAGTTCCTTCAAGATTACAGGGACACCGTGCTGACGAGTGTCAAATAGCACGAAACCTAGGTTCAGGATTTCCTGTCGACTAGCTACAACCAAATCAAACTTTAATTTCCTAACAACTGAGGTATTATCTGTCATGTATTAAAAAAGTAAGATTTTAGATCTGACGAGATGGCAAACCGTTGTACTGTATTGTAGATTTAAATTGTTAAATCTTCGTCATTCAGTGGACTGATGTTATTGAGGATGGTCTAAATCATTTTGATGAGTTACCATTACAGTCAACTATTCCATACACAATCTCTCTTCTAACAAACTGAATCAATTGAGCTGATTGACTTTTAGAGATTTCCAGTTAAACTTGATGAAAGTATGAATTGTTCAAACCTCTTCAACTTTGTTTGACTAGTTGTTACTTGAACAAATTTGCACATGAAATAATACTGATTTATTAGATTATCACTAGTGAATAAACAGTCAATTCAATTGAACCTGTTACATGGTTAACTGTAATAGTAACCCGAAATGTGTAAGTGAAGCTTATAGGTAAGTTGTAAGAGAGACAGATTACAGGACTACAGATTCAAGTCTATCTCTTTCCTAAATTATCCATTCATTACTTGTCACTGAGTCTCATATTGTTAACTTTGCATAAAGGAAAACTTTTCGCTGTACTCATTTGTACTTCATACGTTGTTGACTTGAATATACAAAGAAGTTCAAGGACATTAATTAGATACAATGCATAACTCTGAAGTAGTTCTATTTTAAATTTAACAAGATTCCAGATTATTGTAGCATATGTGGTTGAAGATACCTGGACAATAAATTTAGAAATGTTTTTCTGCATTAATTAAAGAAAGAGAAACAACTTACCATTGTTCAGATTGCTTTGTGTATTCAAGATACAATATATTAAAGAACATGGTGGGCGGAGATGTAAAGTGGGTAGCGGGTGGATCGAGGACGTTCGTTTCGTCTTATTTGGGACTTGTTAGCTGGATGTACATGTATCTCAGAATTGATGTTCACTGTGGGACTCAAATGGAATGAAATGCGCGTTCTGGATTCCATCACTATCCACTATCCATCTCTGAATATAAAGTTTGTGAATGAAGGCAATATCGAGTCAGTACGCACAGGATGCACATATGCCAATAAGAGACTGTTCAAATGCAGTCCTAAACATCAATGGGAAGATTCAAACAAACAGTATCAAGTGGATTTAATACATTGAGAAACAAATAACGTCAGATTGATATCAGTCACTGAATTGATCATATCGATTGATTCTACAGTAAGTTCGTCGAAAGATGCGGTTTTTATAAATGAATAAACTGACATAGAGTACAAGTTATGGAAAGCTATTGGCGTTCTGTATTATTTGTCAAAGGTTAATTAAAAAATATGGGGCAGATAACTCTTGATAACTATAAATAGCGTTAAATGCTTTACATTTAAGTGATTCATTCAATTCATCAAATGATGTTTTAGCGAAGGTAACGACAATAGCAATAGTCGCCACAGAGTGATCTCATTTGAAATACCACAGAAAACTGGTGAGCACTGAACAGCTGTTTTACCATAGTATGTAGCTGTTCAGTAGTAGCATATCACATCATACTAAAGAGTGAAGCCAGGGACTTCAGTTATCTTGGTGAACCTTTAGCTATTAGAATGAGTGAGTCAGTATCCAATGGTGTGATTTGAACTTAAATCAATTTGTGATATAGTACGATGGCCATGCAATCTCATGGGTGACAGCTGTTTCACGTCATGCAAGTCTGAACTCTACCCTTACTGACTTACCACTACAACCTAAGGGACATCTTGAAGTAAGTAACTAATGAGCGAGGTATTGTTCTTTGGTACTAACACATTGAACCGATCTCCACAAAATCCCTTCAAGTAAACAATAATTGTAGTTTATTTTTAATTCTAATAACTTACGTTTGATTCCGCTTTGCTATTTCACCCCGTTAAATATTATTTTGGAAGTAATCGCAACATCAAAGATCAAACTTTGGACAACTATTGGAAACCTGAAAGTACTGGACGTCCCCATCGTCCTAGTATGAGACACCTGAGTACTGTCTATCCATAACTGCGAAGCTAGGAATCAAGTATACGGCCTTTGGCCTCACACGCTGACTCCAAACATGTGGACTACTGAACAGTGACCCAGTGGCGAACAACTCTAACCTTAATCAGCCCGTAATATTGAGCGTTCATTTTCTATTGTTTTCGGTGAGTGCTTTCCTCACTCCTTCAGTTCAGTGCTTCAAAGTTTTTAATGGTTATGTAAACTATATCTGTTCATAATCTCACTTACATTTGGAAATTTCCGGGACGTTTTAGTGATAATGCTTTAAACAGTGTACCTGACAGTAGAAACTGAACTAAAATAGAAATGATAAATGGATATGGCAGTGGAATCCAGTTTGACGCGCGTTTCGTCCTGTTTGGGACTCGTCAGCTGAATGTACCTGCATCTCAGAGTTGATGTTCACTCTGGGACTCCAACCCAGTACTTTTCACTTCAAACGCCATCGCATTATCCAATCAGCTACTGAGTACTGATAGCTACTTGATTGTGCAGTGGGGTGAAATTTAAATTCACTTAGTATTGTTTGTTTGAATCTTCCCATTGATGTTTAGGACTGCAACTAGTCAGTCTCTTATTGGCATATGTGCATACTGTGCGTATTGCCTCGATATAGCCTTAATTCACAAGCATGGTAAGCAGAGATGGATAGTGGCTAGCAATGGAATCCAGTTTGACGCGCGTTTCGTCCTATTTGGGACTGGTCAGCTGGATGTACCTCCATCTCAGAGTTGATGTTCACTCTGGGACTCGAACCCAGTACCCTCGCTTCAAACGCCATCGCGTTATCCACTCGGCCACTGAGTCCTGATAGCCACTTGCTTGTGCGATGGGGTGAAGTTTGAATTCACTTAGTATTGTTTATTTGAAATGTAATATATTAATTTTGTTACCTAACAAGGCTTACAATTAACTAAATTATCTAGTTACTATAATACATGACATATGCATAGTTTCTAACACGTAATTGTGTAAATGAGGTCATAGCTAAACATGAAGTGAAACACTGATAGAAATAAAAAAAAAACAGAAACTAGTCAAGAGTAAATAAACTCGACTATTCCATTGTGTTGATTGATTATTACCGATAAATTATTTATCATTAAGAGAAATTAACCAAAATCATGTGTTCTTTCATTTTTACTTATACAAACCTCGGTATTTAGTGACCTCAATCACTCACTAGGCATCTAATTACTACAATTTATGCCAAAAAAAAAACATAACCATCGACAAAGCGTAAAAATCTCTTCTGTCCAGTTTGCTTTTTTCATAACACAAACTTAGTCAAATGTATACTGACTTTATACATGAAGTAGATACAAATACAAAAATATGTTAGTCTAGATTATATTCTGTTTCAAAATTGTTACTGACACCTACATAGTAACTCTCTCCCCCCCTCTCTATCTCTCTTGCTTTCATTCCCCTCTGTATATATGATGATGATGATGATTCAGCCAAGAAACATGTATATGTATATATCATACAGAAAATCAAAGTATTATTTAATGCTGTTTATCAAAAATGTTCATCATTATGTTAATTATTGTAATGGTGTTCCAAAAAAAAAAGAAAAAAAGAAAAGAAAAAAACCAAGATTAATTCAGTATTTAATTTGTAAATGAGTCAGACTAGTTTGTTTACTTCATTAGTTGATCACATTTTAACTTTTTCGTTAGAAAAATAATCAAATAACCCTTTCTATTTATTCATAATGTTATTTTATTAAAAAAAGCACACTGCTGAGGAGTCCCATAATGGGACGAAACGGCCGTTCAGTGCTTCCAGGTTTTCTATGGTGGTCTAGCTTCAATTGACTCATGATTTCAACTCTATAAAAAAATAATCGTTTATATGTTTCTTATTTGAAGGTAAAACTAAAGTTATTATAAACAAAGATGGAAAGTGGCTAGCAGTGGAATCCAGGATGCACGTTTCGTCCCATTTTTGGGACTCGTCAGCTGAATGTACATGAATCTCAGAGTTGATGTTCACTCTGGGATAATGCTTCGGAATTAAGGTAATATTGAGGAAATACGCACAGGATGCACATATGCCAATAAGAGATTGATCAGTTGTACTCCTAAATATCAATGGGAAGATTTAAACAAACAATACTAAATGAATTTAACACTAAAGTAAGTAATAAAAACATTTAGTTGAAGAGATCGATTCAAGACGTAGTAGAAAAAACTTTATAAATTTGTACATTTTTTTCAGATGATCTTTGACAGTTTCTTTATTTACAAACAGGATCACTATAAGAATAAGATTTATTTTCATGAAATTAGTCAGATTAAACAAATTAAGTATCGATTATTTATCATATGATTGATTTTATTTTACTTACGTCTGTTACCTCACGTGGAGGAGAATAGGTCACTCATCAACATTCTCCATCCAACTGTGTCCAGGAAAATCCTACCCAGTTCTCTCTAGTTCCTATTCATCCTATCCATATCTACTTCCAGTTGTCAACTCAGTGTGTTCATTGGCATTCCTCTTTTCAGTATCCATTCACGATTCCAAGATAGCACTTGTTTCATGATGCTCAATGATGATTTCCTATCCACTTCCAATGTTGTTTCCTGATTTCCTCTTCAGCTGGTAGTTGGTTTGTTCTCCTCATAATAGGTTGATGCTGATGGTATCCTGTCAAGGGATATTGAGTATCTTGTGTAGATAATTGTTTATTAATACTTGTTCAATTTTAATGATTGTTGTGATAGTTGTTTCAGTTTCATCTCCATACAATAGAACTAACTGTGTTTACGTTGGTATTAAAGATTGTTTGTTTGATATCTGTTGGTAGTTGTTTTGAGTCCCATATATTGTTCAACAGTAATAATGCTGTCCTTGGTTTATCAATCCTTGTCTTTACATCTGCATCAGATCTTCTTTGTTCGTTGATGATACTTCTCAGGTACGTGAATGTTTTCACATCTTCCAGAGTTTCTCCATCAAGTGTGACTGAGTTAGTGTTCTCCGTGTTGCATTTGAGAATCTTGCTTTTTCCTTTGTGTGTGTTGAGGCCTATTGATGCAAAGACTGCTGCTATACTAGTTATCTTCATCTGCATTTGTTCGTGTGTATAGGATAGAAGGACCAGGTCATCTGCGAAGTCCAAATCTTCTAAATGACTCCGAGCTGTCTATTGTATTCAGTGTTCCCTCTCCGATGTCGAGGTCTACATAATCTAGTCGATCATCAGAAAAAAGAGGAAGGGGTAGAGTAAGCAGCCTTGTTTGAATCTAGCCACTTTTATTAACTTAACTGAAATCAAAATAAGTAATTATTTTAACCGAAAAATATATAACTTTTTATAAGTTAGTAATTAATATTTTCAATGGTTCGGTTTACTTTAATTATACTCAATTGGAGTAACTTGCTTTAAATATTTTAATCTAATCTACTTATTGATCAATGATAAAGTACTTTTATTTCCTAAGGTGATGAGTACTTTACTAAATACTATGATTTGTTATTATGTGATAACACAAGATGACTGTTTCTTTCTTGTATGAGACTCCTCAGGAATGTACAAACTAAAATCTTCGGTTTCGCGAGCGAACATTTAATCTCTAGATCTTTTGTAACCATAATTTAACTGATAATTAGTTGATAATATTCTTCTCTGAAGGAAAACAATATATTGTCTGTTATATCTGAGGGATTAATGAGATTGTTTCGGAAATCAAAATACTTTCACTTTAACACTTTTAACTACTGTAAGTAATATAATACATATATCACATTATATCCAAATGTTTTACAATTGCAGAAAAGTCAGTTGGATTTCATAGAGTTTTTATTTTTAAAAAATGAGTGAACAGTTCAGTTGATAGGTGTATATTCAGAAATAATGCAGTTATTGGATAAGAGGTAACTGGAAAGAATTTTCGGGGATCGGTTTTATGACGGCTAAGACTCATGTAAATGTTGATAAGCCTTTTAAAAATTCAGAATTTCCTCCTTTAGTCCAGGAGATTTCAATAATAAGTTATTCGGAAAATGCTTGACCATCAATATTACTAAGATATATTCACTTATTGATATCTTTTAATCCCAACTCTTAAGGTTAAATAAGCACAGGAATAATGTCTGATAAAGATATTAGATGATAAACATTCAAATATTTCCTACAACATCTGTCCTTCCATAACCTGGTAAACCAAAAAAGGAGTGCATCACATTATCCGTCTCCAATAATCTAATATCACATTTAGTCCTCAGTGTTATTTAATCACAATCTATACTTTATCGATTCACTCTAAGCAAAAAAGAACTCTATCTCAAATACATTAAAATGAACTATTCTAACAGCTTCGAAATAGGATATTTGCATAGACTGAAAAGAAAAACACATATTAAGTTTTTGGTTTAATAAAGAGGAGTCCTCTGAGTTGACATTAGAAAATTAATTATTAACAAGTTGACCCTGAAGTTGGCCAGGCTAAAAGGAGTGACATAAGAGAAAATATCGATTTGTCATAATGAAACTAGTCTTATTTATGCTCTAAGGTCCAAGTGTGGTCTACTTATATCCTTATAAGTTGTATATGGCGATGGTCAGACATAGAATGTATTTTGACAGAAGATCGATAACGAATGAACTGAAATGAAGCGCAATTGGTAGGAAAATGCATGAACAATGAAATTAAAGAAGATAGACTGATATTTACAGAAGGAACAGTGAAGATTGAGACAATTGATTGTTATTTTGCAAATTAACTGTTTGCTGTATGGTTATCAGATCTTAGTAAGATAGTTTGTAATTTGTGCCTAAATACTTTCGATTGTCCCCACCAGCGTTCTTGTTCACTACACAAGTAGTCTTTGGTTTATGGTTAGAAAATTTCAATCGATTATGGCAATTCTTTATTTTGATCAGAATGGGGTTTGTGGAGAATATAGTAATTTTAATAGTTAAATTCATGAGTTAATGTAAGCTAGACTACCATTGAAAACCTAGAAGCACTGAAAGGCCATCTCTTCTTAGTATGGGGCCCCTCAGTCATGCGCATCCATGATATCGCACGCAGGATCCGAACTCAGGACCTCTAATCTCTCTTTCTTCAACGCTTAACCTGTAGACCACTGAGCCGGGGTCCAACGGTGTTAATGTCTAACATCCATCGATCAATGAATAGCTGCACAACCATTCATCTATCGTCTGAGGCAGATACCTGTCTCTACTCGACACGTTTTAGACTGTATTGGTCACGGCTTCTCATTAGAACTCCAGGAAATCATCTTGAAGCCAGTTACTAGCGGACATATGATGATTATGATCAGAATTAGGTTTGTGGAGAGTGTAGTAATTTCATTAGTTAAATTCATGAGTCGATCTAAATCTTTATTTATCTACTTGATTATTATTAATGGCTTTGTTTAATATTATTATTCTTATACTTAATCGATTGGTTTGGAATGACAGTATAAAATATTTAAGAATTTCTTGTATTATTTATTTACTTATTTAAACACACGATATTCAACTTGAACAACAAATACCACTTACTCATTCAAAATACTATAACACTATAAAGATGAAAATCAATTGATTTAGAAGTAACATCAATGAAAGGTACTATCACACATGGTATTTTTAACAATCATTCCATCTGGGTTCGAATCTCGCGAGGCGGGATAGTGGATGCGCACTGCTGAGGAGTCCCATAATAGGACGAAACGGCAGTCCAGTGCTTCCAGGTTTTCCATGGTGGTCTAGTTTCAATTGACTCATGATTTCAACTATGAAAATAATGAAATCTCCACAAACCCCTTTCTCATTCCATCTTAATTACTTTAAGCTGTGGATTTCGAAGAACAAGATAAAAAACGGAACGAGAATAATTTCTATCCTAGACTATATTTGATACCATTTGGTTGTATTGTAGTGAACGACAACACAAATGGAGACAATCGAATGTATTTGAACTCAAAATTACACAATCTCTTGGTGAAATCTGAGAACCATACAGTAAACACTTTATTTGCAAAATGTCAATCAATTGTCTCAGACTTCATTGTTCCTTCGTTTCCACATCAATCATTCTCTATTCTAGTTCTCTTTTCTTTGATTTCCTTAACTTTTGCCTCCATGTATTTCACCTTCGATTGATGATGCATACTACTTATATCTATCGAAATTAGTGGCACACACCACGGTATGATTACAAGAATTTTACATAGAGAGTTTAGGTGCAACAATAAAAGATTAGAAGTCAACATATTATGTTGAAGTATTGGATATTCATATCCCTCTTATTATGAGTTTTATTTTGACCTATAGACTATTATTATACGATTTACCATTCTTGAATTATCTCCTGTTTATCAATCACTATCTCTCTTATCCACAGCCGCATTTGGTTAAATATTGTATAAATGTTATTTTCTATTTTATGGTACGATGTGATCTGTCACAGGGTATATAAACCCAGTATGTTTAAGAATAATGATTCATATTACAAAGGCTAAGATTGGTGTTTTGGACTTAAATGGCTGGGCTAGGCAGAAAGCAGGACTGATAAGTACTCTGGACTGCTCGCACGAGCTTTTATGCGTCATTAATTCGATCGATGAATCACAGCTCTCTGATTGGCGGTATTAACACGTTATACATTAACAGGGAACGCAGGTTACAAGATATAACACAATCCTAAAGTAGTACTTCGTACCGAGAAGAAAATACACCTTAAATATTCTTGGGTCATAACAGTTCAAGGAGTTCAGGAAACTTGGCATCTCTTTAGTCTTCTCCAAAAAACTATATACATTAAATACTCTAAGGTTATGAAAACGTCTCGAGGTAGGAAGTGATTACTTTAAAAACATACTCTGAAACATTTATCCTTAGGAGTATATTCATAACTCTGAATAGAAATTAGTATAGCAAACAACTATGGTGAATACTGCCTATCACACTCAATTCAAACATTTCGCTGTAATCTCTGATTCAACAATTAGTTTTCGGGTAAAAATTATCAGTAAATTGTGTATTTTTCGACATATGTTTTAATGATATACACTGGGACATTACACCTTCTGATAACCGACTTCGAATGACATCTTCATCTGATAAAAAGCAGTTAATTGAACTAAATTTGGTTTATGTTCCATGACTTTTCAATGAAGACATTTATGACCTAAGATAAGTCCTGAAGCCCTCTGGAAGTCTTTGAGTTTAATACTTTTAGGATTAGAGACGTTAAGAGCTTTGAAATAACAGGATTCAAAGTGTTTCTTTTCAGGAAGATTTGTTTTCTTCAATACAGACTGGAACAATAACGACCAGTCATATGGAATGATATGTAACTTACAAATTTTGACTCAAGAAACAATCAATCCAATATATAATCCCAGATTATCATTCTTGAATAATTCTGAATTTGATCTATTAGGCTGACTAACTGACTGATCTATCAGGGCTAGTTACAGTTCTCTTTGTTGTATATGCACTACAATCTTTTCAGTTTGCTAGAAACTTACAAGTTGGATGCTAATTTCCTATTCAAAGTGTTACTATGTAGTTGAAAATTGGAGATTAAGTAGTATTAGTAGTAGTAGTGTTTCTAATAAAAATAACTAATGAAAACACTCCATTGTAACAATGTACACATAGTTTAATAATCCATTTTTATTTATTCAATGATAACATAATGAAAATTTTAAAATTGAATATTTACCCTATATGTATAATTCATGTTTTACGATTTAAAAGAATTTGCACCTGAACCAAAGGTGAAGAAGATGATAGTAAAACCAATTACTACAACTTCATTAAATACTATGATATACACTTTCAAATTTATATGCAGATGATGAAGAGAATAAAACCAGCTCAACGATAAGTTGTAAGAAGTCAGTCACAACGTAGAACTTCGTACGTACGTACATCCGTTGGAGTTGCTATACCACATTAGCACAGAGATTTAGTTGTTGATTCAAATCCCATAGTGGTAGAAGTGGGAAGTGTAAAGTCCAGTGACAGAGAGAGAGATAATAAATAATTGATGAATTTTCAATTTCAAAGAAAGGAATTTCACCGACTTCAACAAGAACAAAACTTACGTACAGTCAACAAAATAATTGTTATCCGAGTTAACCATCATAAATAAATGAACAAAACTATAGTGAAATGTTTACTTCATTTAGTTTAATATTACCCATAAAAAGGGTAAGCAAATTAGGTTGTATTCATTAATTTCACATCATGAATATTAAAAGAAACATAACCACAAGACAATAAACATGATAATGAAAATATACAAAATAGAACGGATACATTTGTCCATGATATAAATGGTTCAAATATAAATATAACAAAAAAGCCAACAATCCAACCAACTGTTAAAGATGATTTAATAGCATAATTAAGATTGACAGTTCCAAATGATTCTAATGTGATTAATAATGGTAATGGACCCCAACTACATGCAAAAGTTATAGCGCATATAATTAAATAAATTTGATGCATTGAAGACATTGAAGTTTCAGTCTGTTAAGAATGAATAAAAAAGAAAGGAAAATGAAATGACTGAATAAAATCTAAGCTTATTTTATTAGAAAAGTATATAGTATACATGAAGAAACATGGATTAGTATGAAAAGCTAAGAAAAAAAAGTGGCGAGAGACTATAATTTATGAACGAGCCAATCAGAAGCGTTTGAGGGATTTCAAGGTCACGGCGCCAATTTCAGTACCCGATGCTCATGTACGATCGGTTCACAGAGAATTTTAGAGAAGACTTGACAATTAAGCGGCTACAACAAATGAAACTACTAAGAAGTTCCTGTATTTGTAATTACGAGTGTTAAATGACTTATAGACTTTGTGCAGACTACCGTGATGTTGTCCTTCGATGTAATATATGTTGAAGGAAGACGTTTGCTAGAATAGGAACCTTTATTGCTCGATCCAGATTGAAACTAAGGCATACTATAATAATTGCCGCCAACTGTACAATAAAAGCACCAGTACCATTGGCTGTAATAATCGCAGATGTTACTGAAGCTTCGGCTGTTCCGCGGTATGAGTATTGTAGGGACATATCCATAATAAAAATGATAAACTTACACAACCGAAGTACACACAAACAATAATGAAGCTATGTGGTCGAGGCTGAGAGGGTTTTTATGACCTTATAAAGGCTCCAGAGACCAACTATAATGGAGCCGTATGGATGAGTTCCTCTACCTGTAGCCTGTAGCTCTTCTAGAGTTACTGCCGGTCCAAAGCCCGGGTGAAGGAGGAGGGTTGGGCATGGGGTTAGCGACCCCATCCCGTAGAAAAGCTAACTCGCTAAACAAACGCTAATCAGAAAAAATAATTTAAACCATTTAAACTCTGACCTGGGAGTTGAAGGAATAATTATGACGTCTCATGATGAAAGCCGAAATTCTTCGGAAGTCACGAGACCGATGCACCTTCTAACAACCAGAGCAACACTCTTTATAGGTACATGGAACGTCCGGACAATGTGGGAGACAGGAAAGACCAGTCAAATAGCAATGGAAATGAGGAGATACAACTTGGCAGTACTCGAAATCAGTGAAACCCATTGGACACAAACTGGACAACTAAGGCTAGGTACAGGAGAGATGCTGCTGTACTCCGGTCACGAAGGGGAAAATGCTCCACACACTCAGGGAGTTGCTCTAATGCTGTCCAAAGAAGCACGAAATGAACTTGTAGGATGGGAATCTCATGGACCCAGGATAATCAAAGCGTCATTCAGAACAAAGAAGCAAGGGATTACAATGAACGTTATCCAATGTTATGCACCCACCAATGATAGCAACGATGATGATAAAGATCAGTTCTATGAAAGACTTCAATCAATTATAGAGAAGTGCTCACGAAAGGACCTGACCATCCTGATGGGAGATCTAAATGCTAAAGTTGGAGTGAACAACACAGGATATGAAGATGTAATCGGACGACATGGACTAGGAGAGAGAAATGAAAATGGGGAGAGACTTGCAAACCTATGTGCATTCAACAAATTGGTTATAGGCGGCACAATATTCCCACACAAGCGCATACACAAAGCTACATGGATCTCACCGGACCAAACCACAGAGAACCAGATAGATCACATCTGTATCAACAAAAAATTCCGAAGATCAATGGAAGATGTGAGAACCCGGAGAGGAGCTGACATAGCTTCAGATCACCACCTGGTTGTGGCCAAGATGAGACTGAAGCTAAAGAAACACTGGAAAACTGGACAAACAGCACTACAAAGGTTCAATACAGCCTTCCTTCGAGATACTGACAAGCTCCATGAATTCAAGATAACTCTCAACAACAGGTTCCAAGATCTACTGAATGAACAAGAAACTACTTTGAAGGACAACTGGAAAGGGATAAAAGAAGCACTAACTTCAACGTGTCAGCAGGTTCTTGGTCCTAAGAAGCATCATCATAAGGAATGGATTTCTATGGGAATCCTGGAAAAGATTCAAGAAAGGAAGAACAAGAAACTAGCAATTAACAACAGCCGAACACGAGCAGAGAAAGTCAAAGCACAAGCAGACTACACAAAAGCAAACAGGGAAGTGAAGAAAAGCATTAAAGCCGACAAACAGAAATACATGGGAGAACTAGCAACGACGGCGGAAAAAGCTGCAAGAGAAGGGAATATGAAACAACTATATGATACAACGAAGAAATTGGCAGGGAGATATAGCAAACCAGAGAGACCAGTCAAGGACAAAGAAGGAAAGACAATCACTGAGATTCAAGAACAGAGGAAAAGATGGGCAGAATACTTCGAGGAACTGCTGAATAGACCAGCCCCATTGAATCCACCGAACATCGAAGCAGCACACACTGACCTTCCCATAGATGTCACTCCACCAACGATCGAAGAAGTCAAGATGGCCATCAGACAAATCAAAAGTGGGAAGGCGGCAGGACCTGACAATATACCAGCTGAAGCACTGAAGTCAGACAATGGATTAACTGAAAACGTGCTTCACCTTCTATTCAAGAAGATTTGGGAAGACGAACAAGTGCCAATGGACTGGAAAGAAGGATATCTCATCAAGATACCAAAGAAAGGAGATCTGAGCAAATGTGAGAACTACAGAGGCATCAGTTTGTTATCAGTACCAGGAAAAGTTTTCAACTGAGTGCTGCTGAATCGGATGAAAGACGCAGTAGACGCCGAACTTAGGGATCAACAGGCTGGATTCCGTAAGGATAGGTCGTGCACAGACCAGATTGCGACACTACGGATCATCGTTGAACAATCAGTTGAGTGGAACTCATCAATATACGTCAACTTCATTGACTATGAGAAGGCGTTTGACAGCGTGGACAGGTGAACATTATGGAAACTTCTTCGACACTATGGAGTTCCTGAAAAGATTGTCAACATTATCCAAAACTCATACGATGAACTACAGTGCAAAATCGTGCATGGAGAACAGCTGACAGATGTATTTCCAGTAAGGACCGGAGTCAGACAAGGCTGTCTACTCTCCCCATTCCTCTTCCTTCTGGTGATTGACTGGATTATGAAGAATTCGACATCTGAAGGGAAATACGGAATACAATGGACTTCTCAGAATCAATTAGATGATTTGGACTTCGCAGATGACCTAGCCCTCCTCTATCATACACACGAACAAATGCAGACGAAGACAGCAAATGTAGCAGCAGCCTCTGCATCAATAGGCCTCAATATTCACAAAGGAAAAAGCAAGATTCTCAAATGCAACACGGAGAACACCAACCCAATCACACTTGGTGGAGAAACTCTGGAAGAGGTGGAAACATTCACGTACCTGGGAAGCATCGTTGATAAACAAGGAGGAGATGCAGATGTAAAAGCGAGGATTGGCAAAGCAAGGGCAGCATTTCTACAATTGAAGAACGTATGGAACTCAAAACAACTGTCAACTAATTTCGAAGTGAGAATCTTCAATACGAACGTCAAGACAGTCCTAATGGTTTTGTATGATATATTTTTACTCTATGCTGACTGTTTACTGATTGGCTCACATTTCTCAAGGTCACTTAATTTTCGTTCAAAGGTCGTCCATAAATTATAGTCTCGCCAAAAAATTCCAAATAACGTAAAAATGGTACTTTATAATTGAACGATTCTCAAGTTATCATATGGTGTTGTTATTTAAGGTTTGGACTATTTATGTCTAGAAGAAATACACTAATTTCAGAAATAATCAACCTAAACCGATTGATATGATTGTTTTAGATGAATGTTTGGCTCATAGAAGTTAATATTGAAGTTTCCCTTTTGAAAATTAGATATATAATTTACTGAGATATTTTGATGACGTTCGGAAAGTTTAAACAAAGTTGTCATGAAAAATCGACGCCAACCGAAGATCTGAATAAAACTAAGGATAATTAGATAGGTGTTTCGATGTAGTTAAAGAATGAGCTCCTCTGAAGTTTACGTACACAACTTAAAACCTAGAAACTCTAGACCTTGCGATGAGGAAAATACATCTTTAGATACTTGGTCAAAATTTTCCGACTCAAAAAGATTTGTGTTATAAATAGAGCCTCATTCTCAAATTAGTTGATTAAACAGACCATATTATTTAACTCAGTCATTCAGATACAAGCAACGTAAAACCTGTTATGTTAGTGCGAAATTCAACTTCCCGCTCTTGAGACACGGTGTCTAGCAGCCGATACTGATACATACAAACTTGATCACTTGAGAGAAAAGATGAAGAGTGAGAGAGGAAGTTCATTTCGTTAATGTTATATCGAGTGAGTGAGTACGTGTCCTGTTTAGTATATGAACGTGCTGATCCCCGCCAATCAGAGAGGAGTGAATTATCGATCAGAGCAATGATACACGAAAACCGAATGAGCAGTCTTGAGTACTTGTCAGTCCTGCTTTCTGCCTAGCCCAGCCAGTTAAGTCCAGAACACCAATCTCTGCCTCTGTAATATGAATCATTATTTATTTTCAAACATACTGGGTTTATATACCAAACAAACTGACCACATCGTACCATAAATAGACAATAACATTTGTACAAGATTTGTTCAAATGTGGCTGTGAATAGTGGGAACAGTAATTAATGGACTAGGGATAACTAATGAATGGTAAATCGTATAATAATAGATCATAGATCAAAATAAAGCTTAAAATAAGAGGGACACGAATATGAATAGTTGAGTTACTTATCAATCATGCAATAGGAAATATACATTACATATTGGTCCATAGATAGTTCTCAAAGTCACCATTCACCAATCTCCACGGGATATAACACCCCCCTTTTTGAGACCCGGATTTTAGATTTCCCGAACTTATCCTCCCCCACGAAAGAACGTTGGATTCTCATACTCCCAAGTTACGTTTAATGTGGTTCTGTCTATAACATTTTTACTGCATTCAATAGAGAATCTGCTAGGACTGACTGGATGGTGAGGATCGACATTTGACATGAAGTCAGAGTTTGGTTCTTCTGAAATATTGTCATCACATTTATTGGAAAAACCGCTAGTAAATGGTGAGTCACTATGATAATCAGCGTCCATCAAAACTGAACAAGGCTCTTGATTATCATTTGATGCATGTGACATATTTTCTCGTAAAGCATGAGAATCTGGACAATTAGATTCACCAGAAATTTCTTTTGTAGGATGATGAGCTCCAATCAATGTGGCTGCATTCAGTGTACTGCTCGATTTTTCTGTTTCTACATGGGTGGTTGTCGCATCAATTTTGTGGGCGTTTAACAAGATATTTTCTCTCTGTGAATTGGACGATTCATTGTTTGCACGTTCTGTTTTGGGGATAATAGAATTCGAACCAAGTATAGGGCACATCTCTGAAACAGATAGTACTGGGCTAATGGGCTGATCATGTATGACTACTACTGCTTCGCTTAAGTTACTGTTTGTCAAGGATTCATTGAGGCTTTCACCGGCATATTCATTCATTCTGCAATCAATTTCCAGCTCTGTGCGCAATTTAGAAATTAATTCGTTAACTTCCGTCACACCCCAAAGCATGGGTGATTTAGCAGCTTTGCATGTAACTTGTCAATAAATTCCATCTGGCTCTTTTTGAAACGCTGCTATTGTCGCCGGAATAGCAACTGTAATTGATCGGAAGTGAGAGTCATTTTTTTATAGTATGACTAATGGCCAATATCGTTCAAGAACAGCAGTGGGAACGTTAGGCTAGATTTTTATTTTCTGCATTAAAGTCACCTATTACTAACGATATTCGCTGTACATTTTTACATCCATAAAATTTGATTCCTGTGATTGAGAGAAGGAACTTCCAGTAAAGAATTCAGAATGTTAGAAGATAGAAAACAATGTAAGTTATGCTTCCTCAAAGCTTATCGATTACTTAATTTCAGTATAGGGTTGTGGAGATTGTTGAGTTTTGATCGAGATCATGGATCGGTCAATGTTGGACCACCATTGAAAACCTGGGAGCATTGGGAGGCCGTTTCGTCCTGGTATGGGACTCTCCAGTGGTGAGCGCCCTTGACCACACATGTGGGACTCAAACCCAGAACTTTCGGTCTCGTGCGCGAACGCTTAACCTCTAGACCACTCAGTCGGCATCCAACGGTGTTAGAGTCTAACTTTAACTAATCCATGATATTGCGCAACCATCCTCCATTTTCTTCGGTAAATAACTGCCTCACAAGCGACAAGGATTTCAGTTGAAACTTGCATCCACAAATGTTATTAGGGATTATACTCTCTTGTTGTTGATCGATTTATTCCAACAGAGGATCAAATCGGGATGTTAGATGTAAAGTGCACAAAAACTTAGGTGAGGAAAACTAAAATTACATAGTGCTTTGGAGAATTTGAAAATCATACATTGAATACATTATTTGCACTTCTTTCTTCTGTTGTCTTTTACATGCTTCATGATTCTTCGAATTCGAACATTATTCCTTTTACTCTCTGTTTCCATTCCTATTCTTTTCAATTCAATCTTTTCTTGGCAAGCATTTCACTTTCAGTTACTGCAACACACTGCTTATAATCATCAACATAAGTAGCATATACCACAGATGTATTAAAAAATTTCTAGCATGTCTGATGAAAAATTATATGTTCATATATACATAAATCAAGGATAAGTACGACCCAAGAATTTTCATATGTTCTGTTTAACATCTCAAAAGTGTATGACTAATGCCGAACAAAATCAAGTAGACCAATATTCTTTATATTTAACATTTTCATCCTGGTACATTAGTACTGGATATAATGTGTCAGTAGGTATATTTCGCTCCCAAACCACACCGCCAGTATGGTATATTTACATATGAATAATGAGAAGACTTCATTTGTATTGGTTATTTCAATCTTACCATTGATTTTTAGGATTAAAATTGATCAGTTGTTTGAGAATTGCTTCGATATTGCCATTAAACCACAATTATTTTAAGCAAAAATGGATGGTGGCAGGCAGTGGAATTCAGGTGTTTCGTCCCACTTTTGACTCGTCAGCTGGATGTACTTGCAAAAGCTAATGGCCATCTGAAATCAATAGCTAAATGGATAACGCGACTCAGTCAGTCAGTCAGTTACAACGTAGAACTTCGTACGTACGTACATCAGTTCGAGTTGCCATACCACATTAGCACAGAGATGAAGTTGTCGATTCAAATCCCATATTGGTAGAAGTAGTAAGAGTATAAGCATTAATGTGAAAGATTAGGGTTTGAAGATGTTATTGAAATAAATTTGGAAAGAGAAAAAGGATACAGACATGAAGAATTCAGATTAGAATTTGGTAGAACACAAGGAGTGGATGCACCTTCGCCATTGCAAACGATTTTGAGCCATGTCATTCAAGGTCTCTAACCATCGGTTGCTATCATCTCGCGAATCACAACCAGGTAGTCTACACCTACCAACATGGCCCAGTCCAATTGTCAGTGACTTCATGGATTTATGCCATGTTTTGGTCTGGCCGCCCCTAGCTTTCTTCCAACCTGCTCCTACACCATAAAGCATTGCACGTCGGGGCAGTCGGTGGTTGGGCATACGTAACACGTGTCCCAGCCATCTCAACTGATGAAGTTTCAGTACTTCATCAATCGATTTGCCATCCTTACCTAGTACCCGTTTCCTAACATCTGCATTACTTACCCGGTGGTCCCAGGATATACGAGCAATGCGTCGAAGACACCTATGATCGAACACTAGTAGCCTACGAATATCCTCTACTCTTATCGGCCATGTTTCACTGCCATAAAGTAGGACGGAACGGACTGCTGCACAGTAAACCCGTCCTTTTGTTGCTAGACGGATATCTCGCCTACGCCATAAATGACGCAAGTTGGCGAAAGCTAGACGAGCCTTCTGTATCCGTGCTGAGATTTCGTCACACACCAGACCACAAGGACTGATGAGACTCCCAAGATAAGTGAAGCTGTCAACACGCTCAACTACTTCACTCCCTATCATTAGTTCAGGTGTCGATGCAACCCAATCCTGAAGTAACATTTTGCACTTCGAGGGAGAGAATCGCATCCCGAACATGCCTGCATTGTTGCTTATAGTGGTCAGAAGACTCTGCATTTTGTCAGAGTCTTCACCGAATAAAACTATGTCGTCGGCGTATTCTAAGTCAACAAGTGAGCCTCCTGGTAAAAGTTCAACTCCAGGAGATTGAGATGATGAAAGTGATACCTCTAAAAGCATGTCAACGACAAAGTTAAACAAGAATGGAGAGAGTGGACAGCCCTGACGAACACCACTTGAGGTAATCAATTCTGATGACAGTTCGCCATAGGCTCTAACTCGACCAGTTATGTTCGAGTAGAGAGCCTTTATGAGGTTAATGTACTTCTTTGGTACTCCTTTCACTGACAAACACTGCCATAGAACCTCACGATCCACGGAGTCAAATGCCGCCTTAAGGTCAAGAAATACTACGATTGTGGGACGTCTGAATGTATGTCTATGTTCTAGGACCTGACGTAGAGTGAATATCTGGTCTATGCAACCACGTCCAGGTCGGAAACCAGCCTGGTTTTCTCTAGTCTGCTCTTCACGAGCTTTGGTTAGGCGTCCAAGTATTATTGAAGCTAATATTTTAGACACTATATTAGTCAAACTGATCCCTCTGTGATTGTCACAGGAGGACTTTTGTCCTTTCTTATAGACTGGCACAATCAGTGATTGGGACCAGTCAGATGGAATTACGTCCAGTTCCCAGATTCTACCTAAGACCTCAGTCAATCTCGCTGCTAGTACTGGACCACCATCCTTAAAAATCCCAGGGGACAACCTGTCAGGGCCTGCGGCTCTCCCTCGCTTCAGATTTCCTATAGCTTTTTCAACCTCGCAGAGGGTTGGAGGACTTACCTCAATTTGCCATTCAGGACGACTGGGGATCGTGGGTAACTGAAGTGTGGCTGAAGGCCAGTTGAACTGATCCCTAAAGTGTTCTGCCCATCGATCCAATCTCCTGGATTGAGAATGAATGATATGCCCGTCTTTGTCTGAGATAGTTTCGCTAATAGTTGGGTTCCTAATGCCGGTTTCTTTAATAAGTCTGAACAGCTGTCTGCTGTTACCTGTCGCCGCTGCCTTTTCCATCTCTCTTGCTTTCGCTACCCACCACTGTTCACGATCATTGCGTAGGCTTCTTATTAGCCTTTGCTTAAGCTGACTTCGCTCTTCGTTATGTTTAGAGCCAGGAGGGATGAGTTTTCGAGCATCTATCAGTGCGGTAGATGCTGCCGAGATCCATTGTTTCTCCCTGACCTTATTGCTTACCTTACTAGCGAATATCACAGCTGTTTCCACAGCTTTTCGGATGTCATACCACGCTGCTTCGGGGTGGACACAACTTACATGTCTGTCTAACTGTTTTTCCTGTTGTTCCTGAAATATATTCTTAGCTTGCTTATCATTAAGTAGAACCCTTAGAGGTTTCCCTGCAGTGTCTTTCCTACGTCCAGTAAGTCGCAGCCACCCTCTATGTTTGTTTATATTAAGAAACCTTGTTTACGGAATAATATCTTGGGTATCAAAAGAGAATGAAAGAACAAAATTCTGACGATAATTAACTAGATTCACTTGGTTGACTAACAACCTGATTAAGTTGACAGTGCCATTGTTACTCTATGACATGGATTTCTTTAAGATCATAAATAATAAATAAAAGAGAACGACGTTATATTCTATAAACTGGTCACTCACTAATACCGTTAATGAAAACCACAGATGGCATAAAGCCAGGATTACGGCACCAACTTGTAGTAGTTTTTTCCAGGAGAATTTTCTGACCACAAACACTGACACAATACTAGAAATAAACAGACACAATCCAATGTTGGATCCACATTGATATGATACTAGCCCACCAAAAAGGCAAATCGATTCAGCAAAGTAGATTATGACATTCATCCCTGTTAACTGTTGAAGTGTCATAAGTATAAAAATCGTTCGAAGCTTAGACGTTGAATCAATCAATACATAAGAAGAACCAGTGTATGACTTTGTGCTAAGATTTGATAGATCATGAGAAACATTTCCATTGATTATCAAGTTATTCCCATTTTCTTTAAAAGGTATCTCCTAAATTGAAATAAAAAAACAGTTGACAATGACATCAGTTTTTTTCTTATTTTTGACACTAACTATGAAGTTTCGTGATATTTTAAACATTGACCAAACCATTTTAAATGTGTATAACTAAAATGAAAATCAGATATACTGCTAAACTGTGCTTATAAATATACTTTAATTTCATTATATATATATATAGAACCGAATAGCTTTTTATATGATAAACTGAAGTCCGGTCCCGATCGTCGCTGCTACCTTGACGTGGTGGTTGGGCTTGCCTATCATAATGAAACAATCAAGCTATAATGGCTGGAACAATCGTTCCTCAAGGTTCTACCATGTCAGACAGGTCGGTTGAAGGGCGGTAAGACTAAAAACAGCAGACCCAAGGTCCGAAGGCGAAGTCGTACTGCTGACTGTGCAGAGGTGTGACAGCAGTAAGGTGTTTCCTGCAGACAACCAGCATAACAGAGATGCTACCTTCCCACAAGGAGGGGTAGGATTAGAAAAGGTTGACCCTAAGAATACACATCTCGCCATATCCCACGGATATCCGTCTCCGGGGGTAAGGTCCCAACAAGTACGGAGCTAACACAAAAATTACCAACAGAAAGGTTGTGTGTGACCGACCTCAAGCAGTTGTACGTTGGGTACTGCGGCCACGCTTTCAGGTCACTAAGACCACTTCTAATCCAATTTCCTTTTCAGGTATCTCCAGTAGAAACGTCTCACGGTGTGAGCAACTGGGAAATGATAACTGCCCTCGTACCTCTAACACCACTAAAGATCACTGTATTCATAATCAATCTCCCTCTTCACTTCCTGTTATTCCTCCTTCATCGACTTTCAACAGTAAACATCCTCTTTTGACTTCCTCCTAAAGTGACACAATAGCCAACGATTCTGGTGCGCGAAACACTATCGCAGGTCTACTGAAACCTCGCTTCAAACCACACATTGGAGCCTCCAACGTACGCACCATGTCAAATCAGCCAGCAGGCCTCCTTGGCTAAAACCCTAGAACCTCATTCCATTGATTTATGCTGTGTCTCCGAAACACACATACAGGATCCTAGTGTGGTCATTCACTTAACCTCACTTCGCCAAAATGGAGAGCTGACGAGATACACCCTCCTTGTATCTGGCGAACTGATGGCTAGTGTTATATCCTAGCAAAGGCATAGTACGGGTAACTTCAGGGACCTATTAATGGATGATTATCCTATATATGTTGTTATTGTATAACTATTAAGTGATTAGATTTAATCTATATATATTCATCTTATTATAAGCTCCATTTTGACCTATAAATTATTATTATACGATTTACTGTCTCTAAATGATATTCAGTTTATTGATTATTGTCTCCCACATTCACAGCCACATTTGGCTTGATCTTGTACAAATATTATTTTCTATTTTATGGTGTGATGCGGTCTGTTTGTCTGATATATAAACCAAGTATAGTGTCATTATTGTTCTGGACTCAATTGGAAGTGCTAGGCGGACAAGCGACCAATAATGACGCTAGACTGCTCATACCGGTCGAACGTCATTGATTTGGCACAGTACTAAGATTGGAAAAGTCGTATTCCGACTGATGGATAAATAACGTGATAAAAGCCGGACATAAAATCACAAATTGGAGACAGCCTATTTTTTAAATTCATAACAGCTAGTTCTTGTGGACTTGTATGTGTAGGCATAGCACTAAGTACGAGGGCAGAACAAGCACTATTAGAGTGGATCTTTGTTAACAGTCGCCTATGTGCTGTCCGGCCAAACGGCTCTGTAAGAATCCAGAAGGATAGGGACACACCTCGTTGTCTTTTCGTAGTTTCTGCCTACAGTCCCACTGACTACAGACTGGAGGAAGTGAAAGATTACTTTTACAGAAAGCACTCTGAACTTCTTCATAAAGTTAAGCGCTCAGACATAGCACTCGTAGTAGGTGACGTTAATGCCCGATTAGGTAGCTTAAACCAAACAGAAAGTCATTTAGGTAGGTATTTTAGTATTCCAGCTCAGCGAACAAATAATGGTGATTGTCTGTTGCAACTATGCTCACACATTCGTTTATTTTTAGCAAACACTAGTTTTAAGCATAAGGAGAGACAGCCTGAAAGGAACATTGAAGTAGATCCCCCGACTCTAGCTGAAGTTCAAAAGGCTATAGCTAATCTGGAACGAGGAAGAGCACTTGGTCCAGATGGATTGGCTCCACAGGCCTTTAAGTATGGTGGTCCAATTTTAGGCATTATGTTGACTAATATTTTAGCTAAAATCTGGGAGTTGGACGTAATCCTGTCTGACTGCTCACAACCTCCGATTGTCCCAATATATAAGAAGGGGTCAAAATCATCCTGTGACAACCGTAGAAGGATTAATTTGACTAATACAGCATCTGAAATACTAGCCTCAATAATTATCGGGTGCCTAACTAAGACTCGTGAACTGCAAACACGGGAAAATCAGGCTGGCTTCAGACCTGGTCGTGGCTGTATCGTCCACATATTCCCTATTCGTCAGGTTTTAGAGCACAGACATGCTTATCGGCATCCGACAATCATAGTTTTGCTTGACTTAAAGTCAGCATTTGACTCTGCAGACCGAGAGGCTCTGTGGTAGTGTCTGTGATTGTACCTCAGAAATACATAAACCTTGTGAAGTCTATTTACTCGAACACTACCAATGGAGTGAGAGCTTATGACGAACTGTCATCTGATTTTACAACCTCAAGTGGTGTCCGACAAGTCTGTCCACTATTCCCATTCTTATTTAACTTCATTATAGACCTATTGCTGGAAATAGGAATTGATCTCCTACCAGGAGGTCCACTTGTCGACTTAGAATACGCAGATGACATAGTCCTGTTTGGTGAAGACGCTGGCAGAATGCAGAGTCCTCTGTTAGAACTAAGTAACAATGCCAGGATATTTGGAATGCGTTTCTTCCCCTCCAAATGTAAATTGTTACTCCAGGACTGGCCTGCGTCAACACCTGAACTAAGGATAGGAAGTGAAGTAGTCGAACGCGTCAACAACACTTACCTTGGAAGTCTGATCAGCCCTAATGGGTTGGTGTCTGACGTAATCTCAGCACGGATTCAAAAAGCTCGTTTGGCTTTTGCCAACTTACGTCACCTATGGCGATGGCAAGATACCCGTCTATCAATTAAGGGACGAGTATATTGCGCAGCAGTCCGTTCTGTTCTACTTTACGGCTGTGAAACATGGCCATTAAGAGTAGAAGATACTCGTAAGTTACTAGTATTTGGTCACAGATAACTTAGAAATATTGGTCGCATCTGCTGGGATCACCTGGTAAGTAATAGTGAGGTTAGACACATGATATTAGGGAATGATGGTAAATCAGTTGATGAGGTTGTGAATCTTCATCAACTGAGATGGTTGGGCCACGTGTTACGTATGCCTGAACACCGATTACCACGACGTGCTATGCTGACTAGTATTGGGGATTGTTGGAAGAAAGTTAGGGGCGGCCGAACCGAAACGTCACTGACCTCTAGTCTAAGCCATGTTAGTAGATACAGACTACTTAGTCGGGGTCCGCGTGACTATCGTAACCAATGGTTGGAGATTGTGGGTGACATGGCTCAGAATCGATCACAATGGCATAGGTGTATACACTCTCTATCTTCCCTCAAACTATGAGATTAAAATTGCTTCATATCTTTTTTCTTCCTGTACTATATCCTTATATACAATCTTTCCTTCATATATTACCACTATTAAATTAACTACTTCTGTGAATTCGGTGTTCATCTTGTTGTGCCAATGAGGTGTGGCAACTTGGAACGATGTATATATGTGCCTGGTTCTACGTTGTAGCTGACTGACTTGACTGACTGAAGTCCGTTTTTATCCTTGATGACAAAGTTTATTTTATTAAATTTCGTGTAAAATAATCATTCACAATAAAAACAAGGATTCAAATAACAACAAAGCATTTTTGTCTGGCCTAAAATAATGCTTCTTTAAAATATGCATAGAAAATACGATAATTAATGGCAGAGATCATAGGTTAACTCCAAAAGATTTTTCGAAACATACTTTGATAAATACATTCATAGATTCAATTGCATATGGTTCTCTGTAACTTTATTCCTTTTTACGCCAGCGTTTGCGTAAATAATTTTTATGATAGGTAAAGTTGAAATTACACAAAATAATAGACCCTAAATGGAGGCTAATACTTTTACAGAAACAGACAGAGAGAAAATAAAGAAAACATTTCAAGAAACAGTTTCAGACTTTGCCATTGGTTGATTGTACTCATCTCCAACTATTCCAGTTTGAGCAGTTGGGTGAGAATTACTGACCCCCTTACACTTAGAGTGCAGCTCATACCCAGGTACCCAAGAATAAGTCAATAAAGCGATTTTTTCGACAATACGCCTTGAATTGCATAGGTATAGAAACATGGACTATTGTAGTGGTTAGGTTTTCCTTCATAGATAACATTAGATTATCTGTATCTCAACACGAGATGTTCGAAGAAAACTAGATATTCAACAATGAAGTTACTATTTGATCAATAATACCATGGTTATAATTGCATCTCAAAAATATTTTTCCATTATGGTTTACGTAATAGACATCACAGAACCAAGTAAATAATTGCACAAAAGTGTGATAGTGTCAATTACGGGATGTATACAATCATTCATTACACTGTATTTATAATATTTTTTGGGACAGAATTTACTTATTTCAAACAAATTTGTAGACCTAACAACCACTTACATTTCCATACAACCAATAATGAGATGCTTCAGCTGATTGTAAATTACCCATTTTAACGCACCATTCAGAAGATTCGGGTAACATGTAAGTTAAAAAGGCAACAAACGAAACAGCCAGAGCGCAAACCAAAGAAATAACATCCCAGTTTAAAAAAATTGCAAGTGTATAATCAGCAACAATTCCGCATGTTATACCAACTTGAAACAATGATCCCATCAATACTTTCGATGACGATGGAATTATCTCATAGACATAGATCACATTAGTAGTCAAAGTTAATCCACATCCTATACCAGTTAGCAGACGTCCTAATATAAATTGAACAGTTGGCGAATATCGTTCGTAGACAGCTGGCGATGAAAAAAACAATAACACCCATCCCAAGATAGATAGACTATAAGAAAGAAATAGTGTGCGACGATGTCCATAATGGCAAATAAGCCACGTCGACCACAAAGATCCAATTACTCCACCAACATTTAACAAACTACCAAAAACTGCTGCCCAAATAGTGTTGAAATAAATTTGAAGTGTAGTTGCTGATGAAAATCCAAATGTTAATCCTACATAAATAAAATTGATACAATCAAAACAGTGATAACACTATATATAATTGAACTAATATGGAAATAGTCTATTTTCAAATTATGATTCAAGCACCCACTACTTATAATCCTAAAAAACGTTCTGGCATGTTCAATATCCAAATGATTTAAATCTCGTATACAATAACAAGTCATACAATAATGGGATTCTTGAAGACATATTTCGAAGAAACGGTCACATATTCTATAAATGTCTGCACATACTCTGTTAGCTGGCTACCCAGAGAAAATGTATAACATTTGAGGTGTTTTAAAAACATCCTGGTTGGATAATCGGTTACACACTCATAAACAAAATAGGACCCGTTACATGTATCCATTTGTCTAAATCACATCACGTTAAAACAGAAAGATTAAATTATCAAGATGAATAAACAAGCGATAAAAGCAGTAATTTTAGTGATAAAAAATTAGGCACCGACAATCTAATTGGAGAAAAATCTATGAAGTCGCGGAATAAAATATATAAAATAATTTGAAACTTAAGATTTAAAGGAAAGAAAAGAATGAATGCATTTATGTTATTGCGACTGACTCTGAGTCATGTTGGATAGTCTTCAAGCACTGGCTGTGATACTCATGAGAACTCGAACCAGACAGCTTGTGCCTACAAGCATGGCTCACTTAAATTGTCAATAACTTTATAGGTAAATACCACATTTTGGTTTGTAAGCCTCTAGGTTCTTTGAGGAACTGTTATTACATCAGAAGATATTAAGTGTCGACGTAAGAAGTGTTTGCGCATGTGTAACAAGTCTCAGTCTCTTCAGTTGATAGATTCTTCATCGAAATAATGAAATTTTCACTAACAAAAGCAAGTGAAGAAATACAGGAAAATATATAAGTTTTAGGATAGAACTAGATGTTTTCTGGTGTTTTCGAAATTGCCGGACTATTGTATAAACTACTTCTGTCAAAAGCACAATTCACCATTTATAACCAAATACGGTCAAGGAAAATGAACAACTTATTGTTTTGGGTGATTAAATATTCATTACTGGTAATATTCTATTTGTAATTGCCACAACAAAATGTGTTTTAATGATTGTTGCTGATTTCCTCAGCTAAATTTAAAACCAGTTGGTCTATAGTTAAAAAATAACGATAAAACAGAGATTTGCTTACCAGAAGTAAATGCACTCAAAATGGAAACAAGTAATACAAAATAGAATCGACTAGTGACCATTGAGACACAGAGCTGGTCGTTAACACAAAAAGAGTTCGAGTGAATCTAAAAAAGGAAAAATTGATGTGTTTACTCAGTTAATATATAGAAATACTTAACTAAGATGTCTGGTGACTGATACTCTACGGAATTTCATAACTACGCTTGACTCTTAACATTTCCTACACAATCAAACTGAGAAAGAAGGGTAACGGACCCTGTATTACCTGTGATATAATTGAATCACTAATTCGTAATAACAAGTAAATCTAATACTAGGTTTGAGAAAATAGTAGCCCAAGTAGCTAGCTCGCTTAAGCATACGACGAAAAACTGATTAACTGTAAGGATTCATTACCATCTTATCAGAGTATAGCCTGGTTGATATATTCTATAAATAACGTTGAAAAGATTTGAAGCGAATTCTTTCTATTGATTCAGAAACTTTACTAGCAGGTATAACAGAAGTTGGAAAAATAATCACAAACATATTGCGATATGTTTATAATGTACTATGTGAAATAGAGTAATTATCAGATCAATCTAGATACTTATGAGTGTTAAATAAAAGTCCCGACATTTAAACTAAATATTCTAGTCGGAGATGCAGTTGTTTACTGAAAAAACTGGATATGTACCTTCAACTTGTACAAAATACTTGGTAGATTTTAAAAAAAAAACTAAATTTTCATTTCGCTAGAACTAGAGTCGATTCTTTTGAATAAATTGAGCATTGGGTAGATTGTTATAAATAAATAATATATTTGTAATATCACGATGAGTAGAAAAACTAGATTTTGTGACGTTTCGTGGCTCAGCGCAAGCTACTTCTTCAGAGAATAAATAACCAAATTAAAATTAATACAAGTTTTTAAACTTCACCTGTTTATTTTCTATGTAGTTTCGTAAGTACCTCAGCCGGTGGGTTGTCTGGTTTTAACCATACTTTTTCTCCTGATTGTAAAGGTACTCCATAAGTCTTCTTGTCATAGTACTTTTTCTGATACTTTTGTGTCACACCCAACTGTACTCAAGCCATATTATGATACCTCGATATATCCTCTCGAAGATTCACACCGTGTCTGAATCTAATAAAGGTTCTTGGTGCATTGCTGGTGTCAACAACTCAGCTGGAGGCCTCACATCTCTTTTTATCCATAGCAAATTAGGTGTATTTCCAATAGACAGTTTAAACATTCATACTACCTAGGTGAATCACCTCATACTATTTCGTAGTGACCAACCGTAATCAGAATATGATTATTTTCCCTGTTAGTTTCCCGTAATGTCCCGATAGTGTCGATTCTCACCATCTTGCCAAGGTAACCTGGTTCCACACTTACTAAGGGTGCGCGCGGGTTGTCTTTCGAGCCCTGACACAATGCTGTTTGATTTCCCTTTGTTTCGGCCACCAATATCTACGTTTGACGGCTTCCGTCATTTTTTTGGCCTCTGTGTCCCACGTTTTTATGAACTTTGCCTAAGACACCACAGATCATACACTGTGGAACTACTAGTTGTCTTGAATAGAGTAGTTCCTAACGAAAATATAATGCTCTATCTATTATTATTATGAGGAACTTCCCCACGGGTCAAAATTTCTATCTTACCAACTAACACCGGTAGGACTAAACTATACTGCCGACCTTTGAACGAATCTTAAATGACCTTGAGAAATATTAGCCAATCAGAAGACAGTTAGTGTACACTAAAAGTTTATTATACAAAACCGAAGAATTAAAGTGGAAACACTTCTTTTACATGAGTCAAAAACTTCTCAAGGTCAGATATAGGTTCAGAAGTTCTAAAATCATAGTGCATACGGTACAGGAACACACCCATATGGCTCCATAGTAGTCGACCTCTGAAACCATGATAAGGTCTCTAAAATTCTTTTAGCCTCGAACACATAGCTTCCATAATGTTAGTATATTGGTATGGTTTACGGGTTAGGGTTAGATTTAAGGTTTAGGGTTATGGGTGAGACTATAAGTTATGGACAACCTTTGAGCGACGCTAGAGTGACTCTGGGAGTGTCAACATAATAACTAAGACCAAATGAGGGTATAAACCTGTGTGAAGAATTCAAATTATGATTTAAAGTTCACGGTTAAGGCTAGGAATTATACTTAGGGTTTTCATCACGAACTGACATCAGCTACAATGCCAAAACTCTATTTATCCAAATGGATAACTGAATTTCGCGCCAAAATCTTATAATCACTTCTCTTGTAGACGCTGAATTATCACGTCTTCCCTAAAATCCGCTGTAAACCGATCGTACGTAAGCATCAGGTACCGAACTTAGCGCCATGACCTTGAAAACCCGCGAAAGCTTCTGATTGTTTCGGCAGTATAGATTAGTCCTACCCAGCTGTTTTCAACGAAACAAGATGCTTTATATGTCCGAATACTGAACTCATCCCAGTTAGTTGACCATTTATGTTCTTTAACGGTAGAATTTCAATACTGATAGTTTTAGCACTTTTAACCATTCTCTAAAGAGAGGGTGCCTAAAACAGGAGTATATCGGTTGCTAGGAAGATTCATTGAGTACTTTCGACACTCTAAATTCCATAAACAAAAAACATTCACCTGTAAAGTATTTTTTAAGTGATTTGAATTTGTGGTTCAGCTGATGTTCATCTCAGCACTGATATTATCCTACAGAGTTTTTGTTCCATGGTATTAGACTTTCGCTTCAGTTTCAGATACGTACTTCACGTTTTAGGCCGTTAACTTTGATCTAGGCACATTGAGATTTAAATGCTCGTTTTACAGACTTGTCAAAAATGAACAACTCAGACAGTTGGCTGGAATCTCCGTTGGGACAAAACCCTTTAGATATAAATGAATTCTCAGATCAGTTGGCCTGCAATAAACCACAAATACTCAATGAAAGATATTAATCAGGTCATTCAATCAATGAACAATTATAAACCAAAGGTTGTCCCTACCTTAAACTGTTGCTATTGATACAACCTTGAGTTCCATAATGAGCGGTGCTTACGTACCAACTACTCATTAAACAATACTTTCCTCAATATCTTTTTTACATGTTTGTATATAACAGTTGACTTTTTGCTAAGAATTCTAGTTATTTCAGCACGGTTCCATCTATTAGGTGATGTCCAAAGGCACTAGTCTGATCAGCAAAGATCAGATTACAAGGCAAGAGATTCATTGATTGCAAAATGAAAGTAATAAAGGGATAATTCTAGCGCTAAGACAAGACGATTGTTTCAACAAACAAATAAACGAATAAGCCAATTGATTGATAATGCAGACATTTTGAGATAACAGAATTGCAGGAACAATAGGGGAGCGGAGACGACAATAAGCTAGATAGGAATTAGTCACTGATATGCCGTAATAACAACACTAGTCAAATTATGAGACATGAACGAGACACAGATGGTCCAAGAGGAATATGATAATCTGTGTGTGAGTACATGCATGTTCAGTGACTTTTTCAAGCTCTTCACTGACGGGGTTGAGACCATTAAATCAGGGAGAGCATTCGAAATGGGGCAGTTCGCAATGAGAAAAGTAAGATAATATCTGGACGTTTGTTGCATCAGAGAGCGTTGTGATGATGTTCTATCAATTCCGTCGACTTACTGTGATGATAAACCACCAAATGTATCTTATTTGATATCACATGATACCGATTATTACAAGCGCTCCCTCCTTTAACTACCAACATCACTTCCATGCTTGTCTTCGTGGGTTTGGTTTTGATGTTTGACTGTTAGCTCTCCTTCAGGGCATTTTTGAAGTCCTTGAAAAATTTTCACTAACATCCGTTGTAAACAATGGTCTGAAAGATAATACTCAGGATTTATCTACGCTTTAGTCTGTGTTCTATGTCACCACTGACTCCGAATATAATTGATAACTATTATTGTCATTCCGCTTAATGTTATTTCACAATAAATTCGACATTTCGTTCATCGAACATAGTCACAAAACTACAAAAAACTAAGATTCTGATCGTACTTAGAGACGAAATAGCAAGAATGATAATATTCTGTCTAACCTATCTAAACACCCTGGATATTAGTTTATTATTAGTATTGGAGGGCTAGGTTATCATAGGGATGTGTAGTCTAAAATCTAGCATGGTGGTTTGGTTGTTACATTTGACCTAAACTTATATAACAAACTTGTCTGAGATGGTGATTTGCTAAGTTTAACTCGTTATTTCGTTTCCTTGATTCCAACGTGAGAACCACATGGATTTTTACTAATCGGTCAGTTCGTACAAAAGTCTAAGAGTATTTCGAGCTTGTGTGTTTCTGATTTGCCTGATCATTGAAACTTGTAATAAAGACTTGTGCCATTTCTAGGTTGGTAGGATGTTTACTGTTAGGCTTTTCAGGAACGCAGGCCCTTCGGTTTGTAGATGTCCGTTTGATCATGAGTTCATAGATATTTTGAGTAGCCTTGTATCTTGGCTGCTGCCCTTGCCATGAAATATTTCTTACTGTTCTCAATTTTGGCGTTGAGTCTATTACTCAGAGCAAAGTTAGAGCTGCAATCAGGATCCTTCAGAGTTTTTGTGCTTACGTCAGGCTCCTTTTTCAAAGTGTGGCATGCGTTCTACCCTCAACATAACCCTGAATTTTATTTTCAAGGTGCATATCTAGCTTGCGGTACTTGATGGAGAATAGGTCTTTGAATAATATCCCTCGCTATTTCGTGACGGGCGTTCATCGTTAACCTTTACCATTCTAGTAGCCATATCGCGAACTAAGATGCCTTTTTGTGGCCGTGTAGTTTGACAGATTGAAGCTAAGATAGGGAGCATTCTCGTTCTCCTTATGTACCTTGTTAGTGACCACAGTAATGGAGATTAGTTCTTTATATTAGTGCTTGGATACGGATCTTTTAAACCAAAAGCTGATCATGTGACATCAAATTGTGTAAGCCAAATGTTTCCAAATCTTTCTCTTACAAGTTCAGTTAGTCATTATCTTTTAGTTTCTGCATCGCTTTGCTTTATTCCTCATGCTAATATATAAAAGCATAGTGTTGAGTTACCTGTGTACGAACGTCCTGCCGAGTCGCAGTTGTAGTATTTGTAATAGCACTTCAGTTATCTTTTCTTCCTAGATGTTAGTACATGTGTTGGCTCGCATATTTCTTCAACCTATGCCTTAGAGTCCATCTGTTTTTGCAGCCATATAGACAGAATACCAGCCACTCCTACTGAAATATTTTGTATCTCATGTGACGTTTGCGCGACGACATTCCACGTTATAGAAATTTTACTTTGGGTATCATTTATTGATTACACAAGCTTGATCCTATTCAGTGAGTTTTCATCAACTGATCAGTTGTGAGTGCTATATTGCAGTTAGACCTAAATGTTTTTCACTATTAAAACGTTCCTACAGTCCAAATAACTAAGTCAGGAACTATAGGACCTATCTACTGTTATATCCCACATAAGTATAGATGCATGGAATAACAATTAGCATTTTGTGAGATGTTTACATTTTTTATAAAATATGCAAACATGTAAAGTAAATAATTTAATAACAATAGCATTGTGACACATGCTGAGTGACTCGCCGGAGAATAAAAAATACTTCATCAACAAAATATAGTGTAACAAACAACGTGAATAGCTATCTTAGCATAGGAGCAGTTAAGTTCCTCATTTAGCTACAGATATGTTACTGTTCATTTGATACTGTGTTTTCAGAAACAGGTCTTCCGCTGTCATCACCTTGCGAAAAATTCAAATCGGGCATAGAAACAGAATCTTTACAGGTTGAGAGTGGGTTGAATACATTAGTGACCGATTCGCTTACATGGTCAATTTCAGTCAGTTTATGAAAACAGTGGCCTGTGTGATCAGCTATAGAGGCGCACATAGAAGAATCACATGAGATTAATTCTGATGGATGATGTGAACTAGATAAAATGACATTAGGTTTTGTGTCGTGAAATTCTGATGAGAACCTGTGAAAGAAATTAAAAACAAAGATAAGAACTATTTTCGAACCTCAAATTTTTTACACTTTGGTTTATTTTGGTGTAAATTAGTTCCCTATACAATAAGTACAGAAATAATGTACAAAACATACTGTTATTCAGTAGACATCAGACATCTTATCAACTGTGTAAACCTTGAAATCTGTTTAACCTTCTCCGGTAAACCAAGTATTTTCAGTTAAATTGAAAAATCTGAAAGTACGCGTAACAAATAATAAATTATTAGCCATTAAAGTTGAGTAAAACTATTTATAGGATGACGCCCACGTCAACTACGTTCATCGGTGTCCGTTATCTGATTGCTTTTTGACCTATAATTACTTACTCCCAATGGAGCATGGTCCGCCGACCAGCATTCTCCAACCTACTTTATCCTTTCTAGTTCTGTCCAGTTATTGTTCATTCTTTTCATGTCTGTTTCCGTTTCTCGGCGTAATGTGTTCTTTGGTCTTCCACTTCTCCTTTGGCCTTCAAGATTCCATGTGGAAGCTTGCCTTGTGATGCAGTTGGGTGCTTCCCTCAATGTGTGTTCTATCCACTTCCAGCGCTTTTTCCTGATTTTTTCCTTCACTGAAATCTGGTTTGTTCTCTCCCACAGTAGGTTGTTGCTGATAGTGTCTGGTCAACGGATCCGAAGCATCTTGCGTAGACAACTGTTCATAAACACCTATATCTTCTTGATGATGGCTTTCGTAGTTCTCCACGTCTCCACCCCATACAGTAGAACTGTCTTGATATTTTTATTGAAAATTCTGATCTTGGTGTTGGTTGACAGACAGTCGTTTTGAGTTCCAGATGTTCTTCAGCTGTAAATATGCTGCTCTTGCTTGGCTGATCCTCGCCCTCACATCTGCATCTGATCCACCGTGTTCATCAATGATTCTGCCCAGATATGTAAATGTTTTCACATTCTCAAAAGCTTCTCCGTCAAGTGTAATTCGATTGGTTCTTGCTCTGTTGTATCGGAGAATCTTACTTTTCTCTTTGTGCATATTGAGACCTGCTGCTGGTGAGGCTGTTGCTACACTGGTCGTCTTCTCCTGCATTTGTTGCGTGTGTGATAGAAGAGCCATATCATCTGCGAAGTCTAAATTGTCCAGCTGTATCCTAGCTGTCCATTGTATCCCGTGCTTTTCTCCAGATTTTGATGTCTTCATGATACAGTCGATCACGAAGAAAGAGAATGGGTGAGAGTAAGCAACCTTGCCTCACACCGGTCTTTACTTCGAACGAATCTGTCAACTGTCCTCCACGCACGACTTTGCAGTTTAATCCATCATAGAAATTCCCTCTGATATTGACTATCTTCTCAGGCAGGCACGCCGTAGTGTCGAAGAAGCCTCCATAATGTTGTCCTGTCCACTCTATCAAATGCCTTCTCGTAGTCAATGAAGTTGATGTAAAGTAATGAATTCCATCCAATTGATTGTTTCACAATGATCCGTAGAGTTGTGATTTGGTCAGTACACGATCGATGCTTACGAAATCCAGCCTGTTGGTCTGGAAGTTGGGCGTCTACGGAGTCCCTCATTCTGTTTAACAATACCCTGTTGAAAACGTTCCTTGGCATTGAGAGAAGAGTTATGCCGCTGTTTTTATCACACTTGCTGAGATTGCCTATCTTTTGTATGTTGATCAGAAGTTCTCCTTTCCAGTCTGTTGTTACTTGTTCTTCATTCCAAATCCTACTGAAGAGAATGTACAGTATCTTTGTAGTTGCTGCTAAATCTGCTATCAGTGGCTCTGCTAGAATGTTGTCTGATCCTGATGCTTTGCCGCTATTGATTTGCCTGATGACCATGCTGGTCTCTTAAATTGTTGGTGGGCCAATATCGATCGGGAGGTCCATGAGTGCTGCTTCGATGTTTTGTGGGTTCAGTGGAGCTGTTCGACTCAATAGTTCTTTGAAATGTTTTACCCACCTGTTTCGTAGTTCCTCAATGTTGGTGATTGCATTTCCTTCCTTGCTTTTCACTGGTCGTTCTGGTTTACGGCAATTTGCAGCGAGGTTCTCTGTTGTACCATACAATTCTCTCATGTTTCCTTCTCTTGCAGCTTTTTCCGCCGTCATTGCTAAATCATCCACATATTTACGTTTGTCGGTTCTGATGCTCTTTTTCACTTGCTTGTTTATTTCTATGTATTCGGCTTGTAACTTGACATTTTCTGCTCTTGTTCGGCTGGTATTGATTACCGCATTCTTGTTCCTCCTTTCTTCAATCTTATCCAGTGTATCAACAGTGAACCATTCCTTGTGGTGATGATTTTTGTGGCCCAGAACCTCCTGACATGTTGTATGTATTGCGTCTTTTATCCCTTTCCAGTTGCTCTCTATAGTAGTTCCCTCTCCATTGAGTAGATCGTGAATGCCTTGGAACCTGTTGCTGATGGCTATCTTGAATTTGTCAGTATTTCAAAGGAAAGCAGTATTAAACTTTTGTGATGTTGTCAATGCAGATATGGTCAATTTGATTCTGTGTAGTATGATTCGGTGACGACCATGTGGTTTCGTGTGTGCGTTTGTGTGGGAATAAAGTGTCGCCTATGACCAGTTTATTGAAGTCACATAGGTTTGCAAATCTCTCACCTCTTTCGTTCTTTTCCCCCAATCCATGTCGTCCCAGTCAATGATGTCTTCGTATCCATTGTCCACTCTAACCCTGGCATTTAAAACTTCCGTCAGAATGGTCAGGTCCTTTGTTGAGCACTTCTCGACGTTCGACTGCAGCCTATCGTAGAATTGGTCTTTAACGTCTTTATTGTAGTCGTTAGTAGGCGCATAGCGTTAGATGACGTTCATTGTAATGTCCTCTTTCTTTGTTTTGAAAGATGTTTTGATGACTCTTGGTCCATGAGACTCCTATGATCTATAATAATGATAACGAAATACAGATCTCATTTATTGCAGCGTACATTGGGTTGACAAATCATGTCGATATAACGTAGATAATAAAGGTCGAAGAAGTGTATTTGGGACACGTATATTTCGGACATGATGTGGTGTGTACTAATAATATCGACAGTATAAGTAGTATGTTTCACCAATCAAAAGTGAAATGCCTGGGAGCAGAAGGTTAAGAAGATCGAAGAGAAGAGAACGAAAACAGAGTGATTGGCTTGGAAACGAAGGAACAACAAAGTCTGAGACAATTGATCGAAATTTTGCAGATGAAAAAATTACTGTATTGTTTTCAGATTTTATCAAGATATTCTACAACGTTGTATTGAAATACATTTGTTTGTCTCCGTTTGAGTTTACATTCACCATTACAATTGTATTACTGGAACAATAGATAAACAATGAAAGGTGTAACGCGATTGCCTAAACCGTTATAGTTCGGAAAAAAACACTGAATCAGTGGTATAGTAAATACAAAAAGCGAATAGATAAATTGTATAAGACACGTCCAAGAGTACATGTGAGTAATTGACAAAGCTAATACGTATATGAGAGACAGAATAAATGGAAAGTTTAGAATAATTCATTTTTCTTCCATCAATTTTGAGTGGCATTTTTCGTAGCAGAACCAATAAGCATTAAGGTTTTGATTGTTGTTTAATTGGTCGATGCGTCAATTCGTAAATAAGTGAACTGATTAATAATCTGATTATAAAGTGAGCTAGGCTAGAGATATCACATAACTGCTTTCCTGTAAATTACGACCTTATCGTACAGGTCCCGATAAAATCCAAGTATGTGTGTTTTTTTACTGACATTACAATAAAACCTTTCAAATAAATAAGTTGAGGAGAGAAAAGTAATCTGAAGTGATCCAAGTATGCTTTTATATGTAAGATAATATATCTAAAAGAAGAATGTGGATAAAGATATTTTAAGGATACTAACAATAATTATTCATGTATTCACAATCTTTGATACACATTTTAGACGAGTGCTAACTAGAACGAAACCTAGATTTTCACAATTTCCAGTTTTCTACTTCCAAGTACTTAACACCAAAATATAATGTAACCGATGTCAGGCAACTTAGAATAGTGAAAACGTTGCAACTTTTTCAACAGAATTCGATCAACATTTAGTGTTGACTAGACTAAGAAGACATTGGTCAATAAATCCACTTTCAGTATGTCAGTTTTACAGGTAAGTGATGGACCGAATAACTTATTCTTAAATTCTCAAACTATGAAGCAAGGTGATATGGGTTAGAATCCCATAGGAACTATCGTTTCCCTCAAGATCAGAAGTGTGGTTTGTTGACAAGTACCAGCTAAAATGAAACCTAGATTTAAATGCCTCTAATCACCTGACAAAACCTTTTATCATTTCGGAGTAGTAGTACCACTTACTCAGAAACATTCCGGAAATATGTTTTATTATAAATATATTAATAAATGGACAAAAACCTACGTTAGGCAAGGAACCGGTGAAGATGTTGGTCCTTTTGTTGAGTAATCAGTAGGTAATTCAATAGATGATGTAGGACTAGGCAATGGATCAATGTTTGGACTCATACTACCATTAAATAAATCACTTTCTAGATGTTTTTCGTCGTATGTGTCTGATGATGAGTGTAGAAACTTTTGAGCTTTCATTGATGGAGAACTATGATTTTGAGATGTTTCTTGTAGTGATAGTAATTGTCTCTGTAATGTTTTAGCTTCAGATTCAGAGTCTAAAAGTTTAGCTTCTGTTTTAGCCAAACGTTCACGTAAAGAAGATAATTCAGCATGACATTCCTGAAATGTAATAAAAAATTAAACAAAGAATGAACAAAATATAACCAATACGGAAAAGATCAATAATTTAACATTCATCACCTAGTGATTGGCAAGGGTGGGTAAAATATTATAATGTCTCTTGTAAAAAGTGGTTCAACACACGAAACATTTTCTTGATTGTAACACGTATATATTGCTGATATTTTAGTAAGATAATCCAATGAAATAATAAGTGTAACTTATACATAACAGTCGAGTTTATGTCGTTGAAAGTATTTTGGATAACTCACTTATACAATTCTATTTCCTTAGATTCCACTGATCTTCTAGCTTAAATTTAATTCTAACTGATATTACTAAAATATACTTGACGGAAATTCAAAATCCAAATAAAGGGACGCATGGTAAGAACCAATTATCAAACTTTTTAAAATCAAAACTTACAAGATAAATAAACGCCTAATAACAACTACCCAAATGCTACTGAGGAATTGATCTATATTCTTAACCGAGACATCTCTGTACCTACTTTATACATAGTCGTAGTTACTTTCCATTGAATAGGAAATTATTCACAGCTAAGGCTTCGTAAAGCTTTGCTTAAAACAGCTTTTGGGAACACTCTCAATAGTCTTGTTGAATAATAGCTAAGAAGGGTTAGTAGAAGTTGATAAATCTTCCTAAGCTAAGCTAATTTATAAGACAATTCAAATGATTAGCGTTTATCAGGATGAGGCGAGAAATTCAATACTCAGTTATATTTCAAAAACGTTCTATTTACGTATTTGGTGAGAATTATAACATGAATTCAATTGTAACCTTGCATTTCAAGCAAATAGTTACGTGAGCTGTAAGGTCAAATAATAAAGATACTTATGACGACATATTTTGTTTTCTAGTGTTTTTTTATCTTGCATTTTGTAAGAAAAGGATTTGTGCAAGTTGTCAGTTGTGTAACAAATACAACAACAGAGTTCACCGACTCATTATTGGTATCCCAGGCGAAAAACACTATCAGTACGATGAAACTTTTGACAAATAACTTACTTTCAGTTCAAGGTGGGCTGTATGTTCAGCTTCACGACTTGATCCTAAAACAAACTCAAAACTTTTCATAGCTTCACGTTCTCGATCAACCTAGAAGAAATAGAAAGTTATGAGAACATAAGTTTCGTACAACAATATCAATTTTAATTGTTCAAAAAAACAGAGTATATCATTCGAAACAGAAACCTAGTTGTTATAGACAATGCAAATTTTAACCGGAGAAGATATGTAGATTTCATCTATAAAAAGGTTAACTAAACCTCATGGATGAACTATATGTAATATACACCATAATGAAGCCGATAAGATTTGTTGGTTATTCCAAGGTAAAGCGTTTAGATTAAAAAAACAAAACAGTGTACTAAGATTATTTTGTAGCTACGATGGAGAATTTGTAGTTATTTATTAGTGATGATTCTCAAACAGTCCATTTCCATCAAGGTGTACATGTGAATTCATTCTTCTAAATGATTATTTACATCATTGAAGTGTTAATATTGATTTTGTTTTCCTATTTAGGAGCCGTCAAATGAACATATATATTGGTTTAATGAAAGGGGAGGACAACGTTAGATAGTTTTACAATGTATGTGTTAGAATCAATCAACTGCACTCACTATTACAATACAGGTTTTACAAGTCATTTACACTTTTGTGGGACTCCTCAGCAGTGCGCATCCACGACCTCGCCTAGCGAGATTCGAACCCAGGACCTACCAGTCTCGTGCCAGAGCACTTAATCAATAGACCCTTTTGACTATTTTTGGAATGAGTGGTGCTATATGATGGATGATTGGCCAAATCTACATTTCTTGGATGCCTATTTGCATTGTCGTTTACAACATGAGTTATGCGCTTGGAAATATATTAATTTGAATATCGAACGAGAATGGATAATAGCATCAATCCTACTTCTCTCATAATTAAAATACTTTGGAAATATTTTCAACATTTATAAAACTAGTTTAATTTTATAATTTAAAAAAAAATCAAGATTGAATACCAATGGTAACAGTCTAAATTCAATCTATCGGTAACATAGTGTGACAGTTACCTAAGGTCATATGTAATAATGGTTTCACTCCTAGCTGAAACACCTGAACTTAACCATTCATGACTTAGGTGGGGTCCAAGTGCTTTAGTGTCTAAGTACTCATTATGAGACTTAAAGGTCTTGTGTTCGATCTCTGGTTGAGTCGTGAATAATCACTGTTCAGGGGTCTCACACCAGAACTAAACAAATATCCAGTGATCAGTGGTTTTCAATGGTACCATAACTGGGATCAACTTGTGGTGAATGAAGCTAACAGAATACAACTAAAGACTTCTATCAAGAAATATTAGTTTACCATTCATGCAAATACGAATTGTACATAGATTTATTGCATTTGGATAAGATTATTAGCAAAAAGTTGGATCATTTTAATTGATCAAAAAAAACTGAAAATACTTGGTTATTTAATTAATCAACATATAAGGTATACTTGTTTACGAAGTTCCACTAATTCTCGTTCTGTTTCAATTAATTTGGCTTTCGTTTGATTCGTTTCAAAACTACTAATAGTATATTGATGTTGTAATGAATTTTTTTGACGTTCTAAATTATCACATAGATTACGTGCATTTGTTAAATCATGATGAATTTCTTCATTTTCTATTTGTAAACGTTTAATTCTATTCTCAGAATCAGAAGTAGTTCTTTTGAGTAATTCACTCTTGAATGAAAGTAAATATACCAAAATGTGATTAGTAAATATTGTATGTATTTATTTATCTATTTAAACACAAAAATATTGGTATAAAGGGGCATCAGATATATATGCGCCACACAAATCTCATTTGATTTGTGTGAAGGCTATGATACTGCCCGGGTGCTCAAATCGAAGCATGTATAAAGGATCCGAACTTCAATAGTTTTACGAAAAAATTAGGTTTGTATGTTTTATGCTGAATTTAAATATGTGAACCTATAACTGTTTAAGATTTTAGGAATACAGTTTATAGGAAATAGTATTCAGTTAGTAATGCGCAAAGTAAAACCTGGTACATATGCACATCAGTTTGAGTTTTTATATAAAAAGAGCACGGGAAGATGAAACTATCTAGACAAATATCAGAGTGGTAGTAGTATGAGAGTACCAGTATTTACGTGTGCTCAGAGGCTGAAAATAAGTGTCATTTTGTGTTATAATCAAAGACATGATGATTATGCCTTTTTTACTATAGAAACCTCAGTATAACAAATTATTTACGATAATCAGTCGGTAGATAGTGAATAACCTTATGTCAAGTCCTTACACAATGTAACTCGGATTCTGTAGCTTGTCTTTTAAACATTTCTGCAAAGTCACACAATAAGTAAAATCCACCATGACGCTAATTCATTTAGATAAGTGATCATACTTCAAAAGTGATCAAGACCGTCAACTTAATACTATTGAAGATAAAAATACATGAAATCGATATTGACCAAAACTATTGTAGACACATTGACTTTTTGAGTAAACTTTATGTTAGGCTTTACAAATTGATCAAGCATTTTCATTTTCTATTCTAACATTGCAAAGCTACTGGTAACAATACATCAATAGTATTTTTAGGTCTTCAAATATTAATAGTTGAGTGTATATTCCAAAATCTTGTAAGCATAAGAAGGCTGTAAACATTTAACTATTAAAATGATGGGTAAGTGAAAGAGATGTAAAGAATCACTTTCAGGTTTTCAAAGGTGGTCTAGCTTAGACCGATTTGTGGATTCAAATATTAAAATATAATGTAGTAGGTTTCTTAAATAGAAGATATAAGAAGGTTGGTTATTTCTAAATTGATTCGTTGGGGCTGGTACTGTGTCAGGTCCAAATATGTTATTTTAGCCTCTGGATAGATCAATCTATTCATTCTTCTCAAGCCAAGCTTTTCCTTGTCACTTATTCGCTTATCAACCTTGACTGTTTTTATGTAAGCGTGTGTGCTTTTCATATAATTATCGATTCACGCTCGGCTAAATTGAGTTGGCTCACATGCTTTCTCCACCGTGCATCGTTCATTTCACTTCGCTCTCTCCTTTACGCTTTCTTTGATCGTCTGTTTGGATCAATGATTATGTGAAACATACGTATTCGAAATTCATTCTCGTATTTGACTTATTTAATTCCATTATTCACTAACGCGGTTTAAGTCAATAATTTTATAGGATTGGGGACATGTATATATCGATAACAAGCAGCAAAAGATCTACCTAGAGTAAGATTACGGGCCATTAAAACTTCACGTTTTCGTAAAGGATATGATTTTGTATGATGTTTCAACTCAGGAATTTTCATAAGATTAGATAATTATAATTTATATTTGGTTTTGTTATTTTTGGTTTCGGTCATCTAGTTTCCAACTGTACAAACATTGAAACTAATATTCTTAATTTAAATCTTTGAACTGATTAATTATAAATGGTAACTGTTTGTATTCATACGCTACGATAAAAGGATTACAAATTATTGTGATAAAAAAGTACTAAGAAATCACAAATGGAAACACCTCCATTTTTCCGATACATTCCTTCTCATCTATCTTCTGAAGAAATGAAAGGAGAAAAAATTGATTCATGCATCTTATGTATGATATTTGGAAAAAAATAGTTATAGCAACACAAGGGCTAGACAAAGTACATAATTGAAGATGCATGCTAGATGCTGACCATTGAAAAACATTCACAGAACATATTTTTGAACAATAATAGTTTGAATATATGATTTGTCACAATATCAGTCCAACCACAGGGAGGGCAGCATAAGACACAGGTCTTTTAGATCGACGAATGGAATCTATTCGGCTCCTTTGGAGCCTCCAGAGGCTTCGTTGTGCTCGTCGAAGCCGTGCCAACAGGTAGTGAGATCGAATTCTCTTCTACGCCACAAGTGACGGAAGTTGGTGAAAGTAAATCGAGCCTTCTGAACCCGCGCCGAGATTTCGTCAGACACTAGCCTGTTAAATGGATATACATTAAAACCTACTTACGTAAGTTATATTCTCAACCTACCTACCTATGGTTTCATACAGAAATACCAGGATTTGGAAATGTTTTGTTTATTTACGTTACTCTTGATTAATAATTCTAATTTACTTTTAAAAATAAAACGTAGTCAGGTCATACCAACAATTTATCTCTTGACAAAAAATAGAATTATCTAAACATTTTATACATATTTTAATTGAAGATTGTCTTATTCAAATTGAAACATTCTGAATATAGTCAAATTGAAATACCATTTACTATTATATCCATCAGCTAGTTAGTTAAAAGTGCGACACGAACATACATTATATAAAAAATAAGGTGTAAGCTGGTGGCTGGAGGTAATCAATAGGAAACTTTGGATCCAGGTTTTGTGCTATTTGATACTCGTCAGCAAGGTGTACTAGTAATCTAGGGAGAACCGATACTCCGTGGCGGAGTCGGTCTCAGGTAACGCAACATTACAGTTTGAGATGTTACCGCTAAGCGAATAGGGCCGCGACTGACCTCGTTTAGGAGGGAGATGTATTTACATTTGGTTGATCACTGAATGGTGAACAACATTATACGTGTCAAGCTTTTTTTTTCAGTGCTGATCAGATTCTGTCGATCAAGTTGTGATGTCGCCACTGGTCTAAAGAAACCCTCAGTTTCCTGTCGACTTTTCCCAACCAAGATCTTACATCTAAAAAATAGTACAAGAGATATAGAGGCACATAGACTAGTGACCACATTACAACTTGAATGAATAGGATTCGATCAGCATTTAAGAAAAGAACTTGACATACATGAAATCGGTCACAACTCAGAGTCCAATCAATTGTTAAATACAAAATTTAAGTTCAATAGTAAAACATAATATTTGGATAAGAATAAATCCAGTATAGTATTAATACCTGAACCTCTAACGATTGTACAACTTGAGCATAATCATGACATTCTTTTTGTTGATGTTGTAACTGCTGACGTAAATCCAATGATTCTTTATCCAGTGTAGAATATTTATAGTTTAATTCGTTTAGTTGATTTTCTAGACGATTAATTAAAGTTACTTTTCCGTCTAATTGAAGTGCCAGTGTCCTGGTATTTAAACACACAAACAAATAAACAATAAAAATGACGAAATGCAAACAGTATCAAATGTAAACAAATAATCAATAAAATGTTGTAGAAGTGATCTTTGATTATTCGATTCTTTCATCATTAAAACTACAATAAAAATGTCTACTATTATTCTTCTGTTGCTCAGAATAAATGCAAGAAACTTCAAGGAGTGATGATAAGCATTTGTATGTGCTGCATTCTATTCACTATCCTAATTCACAAAATTCTTTTCCTGTTAAATAAGTATTCTGATGAAATTATATGCTGATTTATGCAGTAGATGACATTTCAGTGGATAATATGATGATAAGATAGAAAAAACTTAATACATTCAAGTTTATAGGTTATATCACGGACTGATGTTAGTTGGCCAACCATTGAAACCAAGAAGTCTTGGATAGCTTTTCCCTCCTAATATGATTATTCTCATAAGCGTGGATCCATCACCCGAGGGAGGATCAAACCCAAGATCTTCAGGTCTTGGAATCGGCGTCTAATCTTCAAACCACTGAGGTGGCATTCATTGGTTTACCTATCTAATTTCAATGAATTCTCAACCATTTCCGATTGTGATCAGTCAGTAACTGCTTAACACTCGGTATGACTGAATTCCACTGGTTAAAGCTTCTCTCACTAGAAATCCTGGAGTCGTCCCTGACATTAAACACTAATGAGTACATAATCATACATACTATATAGGAGGGTTTTTGAAATCGGTAAATTTTGTAGTTTACATCATAGACTGATCTTAGACAGATTTGAAATAGTCCTGGATTAATAAAATCATTATTGAACAGAAGCATATCTGTCAGTATCTGTAATATAAAGATGTTATCAAGTAATGCTATGCTTCACCAAGCGCAATATGTATAATAGATATCCCATTTAGGTAAAATATTGAACAGGGAATAAACAGAGGAGTTCAGTCGTCTCTGTTCACTCACTCAATGCAATTTCGGTGAGACTATAATTTATGGACAACATTTCAGAGACGTTAAAGTGATATCAAGAATGTCCACCTACCAAATAGGACTAAATGAGGGTTGTATAACAGTGTGAGGAATTAGAATTACGATTTACAGTTGATGGTTAGGGTCAGGGATTAGATTTAGGGTTTTCATCATGAACTGACATCAGCCTAAGTGTCAAAATGCTATTTAGCCAAATGGATGAATGAATTTCGCGCCAATATCCAAGATTAACTATTTGAAATCTTTCATAGTTGAAAGCGTGGGTCAATTGAAGCTAGACCACCATGGAAAACCTGGAAACACTGGACGGCCGTTTCGTCCTATTATGGGACTCCTCAGCAGTGCGCAACCACGAACCCACCTCGCGAGCGAGATTAGAACCTAGGACCTACCAGTCTCGAGCTGGAGCCCTTAACCGATAGACCAACGAGCTGGCAACCAACGGTGTTAATGTCTAACTTCAATTGATCCACGAAGTTGAGCAACCATTCACCAATTG